>NC_091302.1:902980-942980 GCF_038502225.1 Cherax quadricarinatus | reverse complement strand
AATGACACAACTGACGTCTCCCAGCTCAGACTGACATCACTGAAGTCTCCCAGCACAGAATGACACTACTGAAGTCTCCCAGCTCAGAATGACACTACTGAAGTCTCCCAGCTCAGAGTGACATAACTGAAGTCTCCCACCTCAGACTGACATCACTGAAGTCTCCCAGCACAGAATGACACTACTGAAGTCTCCCAGCACAGAATGACACTATTGAAGTCTCCCAGCTCAGAATAACACTACTGAAGTCTCCCAGCTCAGATTGACATCACTGAAGTCTCCCAGCTCAGAATGACACTACTGAAGTCTCCCAGCTCAGACCGACACTACTGAAGTCTCCCAGCACAGAAAGACACTACTGAAGTCTCCGAGCACAGAATGACACTACTGAAGTCTCCCAGCTCAGAATGACACTAGTGAAGTCTCCCAGCACAGACTGACATCACTGAAGTCTCTCAGCTCAGACTGACATCACTGAAGTCTCCCAGCTCAGAATGACACTACTGAAGTCTCCCAGCACAGAAAGACACTACTGAAGTCTCCGAGCACAGAATGACACTACTGAAGTCTCCCAGCTCAGAATGACACTAGTGAAGTCTCCCAGCACACACTGACATCACTGAAGTCTCTCAGCTCAGACTGACATCACTGAAGTCTCCCAGCTCAGAATGACACTACTGAGGCCTCCCAGCTCAGAATGACACAACTGAAGTCTCCCAGCTCAGACTGACATCACTGAAGTCTCCCAGCACAGAATGACACTACTGAAGTCTCCCAGCTCAGAATGACACTACTGAAGTCTCCCAGCTCAGACTGACATCACTGAAGTCTCCCAGCTCAGACTGACATCACTGAAGTCTTCCAGGTCAGTGACATCACTGAAGTCTTCCAGCTCAGAGTGACACATTTCAACATAATAACACATACTGTGTGACGGAATATAAAGTGAAACACAGCTAGCTTTAGTTCCCACTGTGTAACTATTATACAGTGTAGCAGCACACTGATGACGTATCCAATTTTGCTAAACAAATAAAAAATATAAATAAATAGATGGGTGAGCCCATCAACACCCCCACCTGCCTGCCTGCCTGCCTGCCTGCCTGCCTGCCTGCCTGCCTGCCTGCCTGCCTGCCTGCCTGCCTGCCTGCCTGCCTGCCTGCCTGCCTGCCTGCCTGCCTGCCTGCCTGCCTGCCCGCCTGCCTGCCTGCCTGCCTGCCTGCCTGCCTGCCTGCCTGCCTGCCTGCCTGCCTGCCCGCCTGCCTGCCTGCCTGCCTGCCTGCCTGCCTGCCTGCCTGCCTGAGATCTGATGGAAATGCTGGAGTTTCTTTCCGCAGGGTGCAAATGAGGTTCATGCTGATTCCAGTGTGTGTGTGTGCACTCACCTAGTTGTGGTTGCAGGGGTCGATCCACAGCTCCTGGCCCCGCCTCTTCACTGGCCGCTACTAGGTCACTCTTCCTGCTCCATCAGCTTTATCATACCTCTTCTTAAAGCTATGTATGGATCCTGCCTCAACTACATCTCTTCCCAGACTATTCCACTTCCTGACTACTCTGTGGCTGAAGAAATACTTCCTAACATCCCTGTGATTCATCTGAGTCTTCAACTTCCAACTGTGACCCCTTGTTGCTGTGTCCCATCTCTGGAACATTCTATCTCTGTCCACCTTATCGATTCCCCTCAGTATTTTATATGACGTTATCATTTTCCCCTTATCTCTCTTGTCCTCCAGTATCGTCAGGGCGATTTCCCTTAACTTCTCCTCGTAGGATATACCCCTTAGCTTCGGGACTAGTATTGTTGCAAACCTTTGCACTTTCTCTAGTTTCCTTACAAGCTTGGCTAGGTGTGAGTTCCAAACTGGTGCTGCATACTTCAATATAGGTCTGACATACACGATATACGATGTACAGGGTCCTGAACGATTCCTTATTAAGATGTCGGAATGCTGTTCTGAGGTTTGCTAGGCGCCCATAAGCTGCAGCAGTTATTTGTTTGATGTTCGCTTCAGATGTGCCTGGTGTTATACTCACCCCAAGATCTTTTTCCTTGAGTGAGGTTTGTAGTCTCTGGGCCCTTAGACTGCATTACGTCTGCGGTCTTCTTTACCCTTTCCCAATCTTCATGACTTTACACTTGGTGGGGTTGAACTCCAGAAGCCAGTTTCTGGACCAGGCCTGCAGCCTGTCCAGATCCCTTTGTAGTTCCGCCTGGTCCTCGTCCAATAGAATTATTCTCATCAGCCTCATATCATCTGCAAACAGGGACACTTCTGAGTCTATTCCTTTCGTCATGTCGTTCAGGGCTCTGGTGGCTAAAGCTCTCGCTTCACAAGGCAAGGACCTGGGTTCAATTCCCAGCCAGGGTAGAAACATTGGGCGTGTATCTTTACACCTGCTGTCTATGATCACCCATCAGTAAAATGGGTACCTGGGTATTAGTCGACTGGTGTGGGTCACATCCTGGGACACTGACCTAATTTGCCCGAAATGCTCAGCATAACAAGGGGCTTTCTATATAATATTACTTCACTGATGTCAGCTAGGCCTGTATACCATGTATATGTACTTGTATTAAATAAAGATATTATTATTATTATTATTATTATTATTATTATTATTATTATTATTATTATTATTATTACATATACCAAAAGAGAGCACCGGTCCCAGGACTGACCCATGTGGAACCACGCTCGATACAGGCGCCCACCCTGACACTTCGTCACGTACCATGACTCGTTGTTGTCTTCCCGACAGCTATTCCCGATCCATTGCAGTGCCTTCCCTGTTATACCTGCCTTCTTACAGTCTAAGAAAACGCAATCTACCCACCCCTCTTTGTCCTGTCTTACTGCTCTGTGCGCATATATGTGTATGTGTGTGTGTGTGTGTGTGTGTGTGTGTGTGTGTGTGTGTACTCACCTATTTGTGGTTGCAGGGGTCGAGTCCTAGCTCCTGGCCCCGCCTCTTCACCGGTTGCTACTAGACCCTCTCTCTCCCCGCTCCATGAGCTTTATCAAACCTCGTCTTAAAACTGTGTATGGTTCCTGCCTCCACTACGTCATTTTCTAGGCTATTCCACTGCCTTACAACTCTATGACTGAAGAAATACTTCCTACTATCTCTCTGACTCATTTGTGTCTTCAACTTCCAATTGTGGCCTCTTGTTTCTGTGTCCCCTCCCTGGAACATCCTGTCCTTGTCCACCTTGTCTATTCCACGCAGTATTTTATATGTCGTTATCATGTCTCCCCTGACCCTCCTGTCCTCCAGTGTCGTCAGGCCGATTTCCCTTAATCTTTCTTCATAGGACATTCCCCTTAGCTCTGGAACTAACCTTGTTGCAAACCTTTGTACTTTCTCTAGTTTCTTGACGTGCTTTATCAAGTGCGGGTTCCAAACAGGTGCTGCATACTCCAGTATGGGCCTGACATACACGGTGTACAGTGTCTTGAATGATTCCTTACTAAGGTGTCGGAATGCTGTTCTCAGGTTTGCCAGGCGCCCATATGCTGCAGCAGTTATCTGATTGATGTGTGCTTCCGGAGACATGCTCGGTGTTATACTCACCCCAAGATCTTTCTCCTTGAGTGAGGTTTGCAGTCTTTGGCCACCTAGCCTATACTCTGTCTGTGGTCTTCTGTGCCCTTCCCCTATCTTCATGACTTTGCATTTGGCAGGATTAAATTCGAGAAGCCATTTGCTGGACCAGGTGTCCAGTCTGTCCAGGTCTCTTTGAAGTCCTGCCTGGTCCTCATCAGATTTAATTCTCCTCATTAACTTCACATCATCTGCAAACAGGGACACTTCTGAGTCTAACCCTTCCGTCATGTCGTTCACATATACCAAAAATAGCACTGGTCCTAGGACCGACCCCTGTGGGACCCCGCTCGTCACAGGTGCCCACTGTGATACATCATTACGTACCATGACTCGTTGTTGCCTCCCTGTCAGGTATTCTCTGATCCATTGCAGTGCCCTTCCTGTTATATGCGCCTGATGCTCTAGCTTCTGCACTAATCTCTTGTGAGGAACTGTGTCAAAGGCCTTCTTGCAGTCCAAGAAGATGCAATCAACCCACCCCTCTCTCTCTTGTCTTACTTCTGTTATTTTATCATAAAACTCCAGAAGGTTTGTGACACAGGATTTGCCTTCCGTGAATCCGTGCTGGTTGGCATTTATACTCCTGTTCCGTTCCAGGTGCTCCACCACTCTCCTCCTGATAATCTTCTCCATAATTTTGCATACTATACACGTCAATGACACAGGTCTATAGTTTAGTCTATAGTGTGTGTGTGTGTGTGTGTGTGTGTGTGTGTGTGTGTGTGTGTGTGTGTTTGTGTGTACTCACCTAGTTGAGGTTGCGGGGGTCGAGTCCGAGCTCCTGGCCCCGCCTCTTCGCTGATCGCTACTAGGTCACTCTCCCTGAACCGTGAGCTTTATCATACCTCTGCTTAAAGCTATGTATGGATCCTCCCTCCACTACATCGCTTCCCAAATTATTCCACTTACTGACTACTCTGTGGCTGAAGAAATACTTCCTAACATCCCTGTGATTCATCTGTGTCTTCAACTTCCACTGTGTCCCCTTGTTACTGTGTCCAATCTCTGGAACATCCTGTCTTTGTCCACCTTGTCAATTCCTCTCAGTATTTTGTATGTCGTTATCATGTCCCCCCTATCTCTCCTGTCCTCCAGTGTCGTCAGGTTCATTTCCCTTAACCTCTCCTCGTAGGACATACCTCTTAGCTCTGGGACTAGTCTTGTTGCAAACCTTTGCACTTTCTCTAGTTTCTTTACGTGCTTGGCTAGGTGTGGGTTCCAAACTGGTGCCGCATACTCCAATATGGGCCTAACGTACACGGTGTACAGGGTCCTGAACGATTCCTTATTAAGATGTCGGAATACTGTTCTGAGGTTTGCTAGGCGCCCATATGCTGCAGCAGTTATTTGGTTGCTGTGTGCTTCAGGAGATGTGCCTGGTGTTATACTCACCCCAAGATATTTCTCCTTGAGGGAGGTTTGTAGTCTCTGGCCCCCTAGACTGTACTCCGTCTGCGGTCTTCTTTGCATTTCCTCAATCTTCATGACTTTGCACTTGGTGGGATTGAACTCCAGGAGCCAATTGCTGGACCAGGTCTGCAGCCTGTCCAGATCCCTTTGTAGTTCTGCCTGGTCTTCGATCGAGTGAATTCTTCTCATCAACTTCACGTCATCTGCAAACTGGGACACCTCAGAGTCTATTCCTTCCGTCATGTCGTTCACAAATACCAGAAACAGCACTGGTCCTAGGACTGACCCCTGTGGGACCCCGCTGGTCACAGGTGCCCACTCTGACACCTCGCCACGTACCATGACTCGCTGCTGTCTTCCTGACAAGTATTCCCTGATCCATTGTACTGCCTTCCCTGTTGTCCCTGCTTGGTCCTCCAGTTTTTGCACCAATCTCTTGTGTGGAACTGTGTCAAACGCCTTCTTGCAGTCCAATAATATGCAATCCACCCACCCCTCTCTCTCTTGTCTTACTGCTATCACCATGTCATAGAACTCCAGTAGGTTTGTGACACAGGATTTCCCGTCCCTGAAACCATGTTGGCTGCTGTTGATGAGATCATTCCTTTCTAGGTGTTCCACAACTCATCTCCTGATAATCTTCTCCATGATTTTGCATACTATACATGTCAGTGACACTGGTCTGTAGTTTAATGCTTCATGTCTGTCTCCTTTTTTAAAGATTGGGACTACATTTGCTGTCTTCCATGCCTCAGGCAATCTCCCTGTTTCGATAGATGTATTGAATATTGTTGTTAGGGGTACCCATAGCGCCTCTGCTCCCTCTCTCAATACCCATGGGGAGATGTTATCTGGCCCCATTGCCTTTGAGGTATCTAGCTCACTCAGAAGCCTCTTCACTTCTTCCTCGGTTGTGTGCACTGTGTCCAGCACATGGTGGTGTACCCCACCTCTCCGTCTTTCTGGAGCCCCTTCTGTCTCCTCTGTGAACACTTCTTTGAATCTCTTGTTGAGTTCCTCACATACTTCACGGTCATTTCTTGTTGTCTCTCCTCCTTCCTTCCTTAGCCTGATTACCTGGTCCTTGACTGTTGTGTTCCTCCTGATGTGGCTGTGCATCAGTTTCGGGTCAGATTTGGCTTTCGCTGTTATGTCATTTTCATATTGTCTTTGGGCCTCCCTTCTTATCTGTGCATATTCGTTTCTGGCTCTACGACTGCTCTCCTTATTCCCCTGGGTCCTTTGCCTTCTATATTTCTTCCATTCCCTAGCACACTTGGTTTTTGCCTCCCTGCACCTTTGGGTAAACCATGGGCTCATCCTGGCTTTTTCATTATTCCTGTTACCCTTGGGTACAAACCTCTCCTCAGCCTCCTTGCATTTTGTTGCTACATATTCCATCATCTCATTAACTGGCTTCCCTGCCAGTTCTCTGTCCCACTGAACCCCGTTCAGGAAGTTCCTCATTCCTGTGTAGTCCCCTTTCTTGTAGTTTGGCTTCATTCGTCCTGGCCTTCCTGCTTCTCCCTCCACTTGTAGCTCTACTGTGTATTCGAAGCTTAAAACCACATGGTCACTGGCCCCAAGGGGTCTTTCATATGTGATGTCCTCGATATCTGCACTACTCAAGGTGAATACTAAGTCCAGCCTTGCTGGTTCATCCTCTCCTCTCTCTCTTGTAGTGTCCATTACGTGTTGGTACATGAAGTTTTCCAGTACCACCTCCATCATCTTAGCCCTCCATGTATCTTGGCCCCCATGCAGGTCCAAGTTCTCCCAATCGATCTCCTTGTGGTTAAAGTCACCCATGATCAGGAGCTTTGCCCTGCATGCATGAGCTCTTCTGGCCACTGTAGCCAGTGTGTCAACCATCGCTCTATTGCTCTCGTCGTACTCTTGCCTTGGCCTCCTGCTGTTCTGTGGTGGGTTATACATCACTGCTATTACCACCTTGGGACTTCCAGAGTGAAGCGTTCCCGCTATGTAATCACTTTCTTCTCCACTGTCTCCTCTCTCCAGCTTATCAAAATTCCAGCGATTTTTGATCAGCAATGCCACTCCTCCACCCCCCGTTCCCTCTGTCTTTCCTCAGGATTTGGTATCCCGTTGGAAAGATGGCATCTGTTATCATACCTGTAAGCTTGTGTGTGTGTGTGTGTGTGTGTGTGTGTGTGTGTGTGTGTGTGTGTGTGTGTGTGTGTGTGTGTGTGTGTGTGTGTGTGTGTGTGTGTGTGTGAGTGTGTGTTTAAGTAATCTTAGCCATATTTTCCGTCTCCTGTGCTTCCAGTGGCTAATCACACCTACTCTTGAAACTGTGCATGTCTTTCTCCTCCTTGTTCCTCTCACCATGCCGAGATCACACAACTATTACCAAACCCTCATCAACGCCTTTAACTCTTACGAGCACCAAGGTTCTTCTCTTCTTGTATCTCGAACAAGACTCCTCCTCCTCATCTTCTTCTCTCACAGAAAAGAGGAACCAGCCACATAGACTCGCCTACACACACTCAAGATAATACTCGTACAAATTCCTTGTAAGAGATTTCCTGAGTTTTACTCTCTTCTACAAAACACTGTTTGATATTTTGTTCCCTCACACACACACATACCTACATAGTATTTCTTACATACCTCCCTGCATGCCTCACTGAATTCCTTCCCCGTTCAGTAGCTGGGTTGGTAGCGCACTTATCTCACACACACTGCATCCGCGGCTCGATCCCTGCTACAAGTGAAAACACTAGGACGTGTTTCCTTAAGACATTTGCTGTTACTGTTCACCTAGCAGTTAGTAGGTACCTAGGTGTTAGCCACCTTACATCTGTCACTGCTTACCTAGCAGTAAGTAGGTACATGGATATTAGCAGATTGGTGTGGAACGCATCCTAGGACAAAATTAACCCATGTTGTGAGAAATGCTGTGCATAATCAGAAACTTTGTATATAGTATTATGTCACTGATGTCAGCTATGGTCTGTATAAGTTGTATCATGTAGAAATAAACATTATTATTATTATTTATTATTATTATTATCACACTGGCCGATCCCCACCAAGGCAGGGTGGCCCGAAAAAGAAAAACTTTCACCATCATTCACTCCATCACTGTCTTGCCAGAGGGGTGCTTTACACTACAGTTTTAAGCTGCAACATTAACACCCCTCCTTCAGAGTGCAGGCACTGTACTTCCCATCTCCAGGACTCAAGTCCGGCCTGCCGGTTTCCCTGAACCCCTTCATAAAAGTTACTTTGCTCACACTCCAACAGCACGTCAAGTATTAAAAACCATTTGTCTCCATTCACTCCTTTCAAACACGCTCACGCATGCCTGCTGGAAGTCCAAGCCCCTCGCACACAAAACCTCCTTTACCCCCTCCCTCCAACCTTTCCTAGGCCGACCCCTACCCCTCCTTCCTTCCACTACAGACTGATACACTCTTGAAGTCATTCTGTTTCGTTCCATTCTCTCTACATGTCCGAACCACCTCAACAACCCTTCCTCAGCCCTCTGGACAACAGTTTTGGCAATCCCGCACCTCCTCCTAACTTCCAAACTACGAATTCTCTGCATTATATTCACACCACACACTGCCCTCAGACATGACATCTCCACTGCCTCCAGCCTTCTCCTCGCTGCAACATTCATCACCCATGCTTCACACCCATATAAGAGCGTTGGTAAAACTATACTCTCATACATTCCCCTCTTTGCCTCCAAGGGCAAAGTTCTTTGTCTCCACAGACTCCTAAGTGCACCACTCACCCTTTTCCCCTCATCAATTCTATGATTCACCTCATCTTTCATAGACCCATCCGCTGACACGTCCACTCCCAAATATCTGAACACATTCACTTCCTCCATACTCTCTCCCTCCAATCTGATATCCAGTCTTTCATCACCTAATCTTTTTGTTATCCTCATAACCGTACTCTTTCCTGTATTCACTTCTAATTTTCTTCTTTTGCATACCCTACCAAATTCATCCACCAATCTCTGCAACTTCTCTTCAGAATCTCCCAAGAGCACAGTGTCATCAGCAAAGAGCAACTGTGACAACTCCCACTTTATGTGTGATTATTTATCTTTTAACTCCACGCCTCTTGCCAAGACCCTCGCATTTCTCTTACAACCCCATCTATAAATATATTAAACAACCACGGTGACATCACACATCCTTGTCTAAGGCCTACTTTTACTGGGAAATAATTTCCCTCTTTCCTACATACTCTAACTTGAGCCTCACTATCCTCGTAAAAACTCTTCACTGCTTTCAGTAACCTACCTCCTACACCATACACCTGCAACATCTGCCACATTGCTCCCCTATCCACCCTGTCATACGCCTTTTCCAAATCCATGAATGCCACAAAGACCTCTTTAGCTTTATCTAAATACTGTTCACTTATATGTTTCACTGTAAACACCTGGTCCACACACCCCCTACCTTTCCTAAAGCCTCCTTGTTCATCTGCTATCCTAGTCTCAGTCTTACTCTTAATTCTTTCAGTAATAACTCTACCATACACTTTACCAGGTATACTCAACAGACTTATCCCCCTATAATTTTTGCACTCTCTTTTGTCCCCTTTGCCTTTATACAAAGGAACTATGCATGCTCTCTGCCAATCCCTAGGTACCTTACCCTCTTCCATACATTTATTAAATAATTGCACCAACCACTCTCATTAATTCCTCCCTTAATATCTCCAATTAAATCCTCTTCAAATGCTTCTAACTTGTAAGTCTCTCACAGCACATAAGAATCTAACATAGATTCTGAGAATGAGTGGTAATCACGTTTGATCCGAGGAGAGAGAGAGAGAGAGAGAGAGAGAGAGGGAGAGGGAGAGGGAGAGGGAGAGGGAGAGGGAGAGAGAGAGCATATAAGAACATAAGAAAGAAGGAACACTGCAACAGGCCTACTGACCCATGCGGAGCAGGTCCATGTCCCCCCCGGATTAGCGCAATGACCCACCCATTCTGGCCACCTCCACTCATGGAAAGAGCACGACGACAGACCCAGCAGCACAAGCTAGTCAAGTCCAACTCACACCCACCCACTCATATATTTATCTAACCTATTTTTAAAACTACACAACGTTTTAGCCTGAATAACTGTACTCGGGAGTTTGTTCCACTCATCCATAACTCTATTACCAAACCAGTGCTTTCCTATATCCTTCCTGAATCTGAATTTTTCCAACTTCAAACCATTGCTGCGAGTCCTGTCTTGGCTGGAAATTTTCAGCACTCTATTTACATCCCCTTTATTTATTCCTGTTTTCCATTTATACACCTCGATCATATCCCCCTAATTCTACGCCTTTCGAGAGAGTGCAGATTCAGGGCCTTCAGTCTATCCTCATAGGGAAGATTTCTGATACATGGGATCATTTTTGTCATCCTCTGTACGTTTTCCAGTGCATTTATATCCATTCTGTAATACAGTGACCAGAACTGACCAGCATAGTCTAAATGAGGCCTAACTAAGGATATATAGAGTTGAAGAACAACCTGAGGACCTCTATTATTTATACTTCTAGATATGAAGCCAAGAATTTTGTTAGCTTTATTGCGAACACTAATGCACTGCTGTCTTGGTTTTAGGTTACTGCTAACCAGAACTCCTAAATCCTTTTCGCAAGCAGTAGTATTAAGATCTACATTATTTAGTTTATATGTGGCATGGTTATTTATCTGTCCAACATTTAGAACTTTGCATTCGTCAATATTAAACTGCATCTGCCACTTCTCCGACCATTGCATCAGTCTATTCAAATCATCCTGGAGTGCTCTAGTGTCCTCATTAGAATGAATTGGACGGCCTATTTTGGTGTCATCAGCAAATTTGCTTATGTCGCTATTTATTCCCTCATCTATGTCGTTTATGTTAATTGTGAACAACAACGGGCCCAACACTGACCCCTGAGGAACACTGCTTGCGACGTGCCCCCAATCTGATTTCTCCCCATTTATGCAAACTCTCTGCTGTCTATTTGTCAGCCATGCCTCTACCCAGGAAAAAATTTCTCCTCCTATTCCGTGTTCCTTAAGTTTCCTCAATAGCCTCTGGTGTGGAACTCTGTCGAAAGCCTTACTGAAGTCCATATACACTATCATATTCATTACCATGATCTACCTCCTCAAACACCTTAGTGAAAAAAGTTAGTAAATTCGTAAGACAGGAACGCCCCATTGTAAAACCGTGCTGAGATTCATTAATCAATCTGTGCCTGTCAAGATGGCTACGAATTGCTTCGGCAATTATTGATTCCATAAATTTTCCCACTATGGAGGTAAGGCTTATTGGTTTATAGTTCAAAGCCAAAGACCTGTCACCTGCCTTGTAAATAGGTATTACATTTGCCATTTTCCACTTATCAGGCACTATGCCAGTTTGTAGATTAGCCAAAGGTATGCCAATTTCCTCTTTACATTCCTTTAACACCCTTGCAAACAGTTCATCAGGACCTGGGGATTTGTTAGGTTTTAGTTTCTCTATTTGTCTGAGGATCATGTCTCTAGTTACTGCAATCGTACATAGTTTATTATCATCCTGTGCTACATAATCTATTATTTCAGGAATATCGCTAGTATTTTCCTGGGTGAAAACTGAGAGGAAGTAGGTATTGAGAATTTCACACATATCCTGATCACTGTCAGTGATCTGACCAGAGTTACTCTTAAGTGGGCCTATCTTGTCCCTAATCTTACTTCTATATACCTGAAAGAACCCTTTTGGGTTAGTCTTTGAATCCCTTGCTACCTTAGCCTCATAATCCCTTTTTGCTTTTCTTATTCCTTTCTTTCTCTCTAACTGAATATATTGATTTTTTGACTGCCCATCCCCTCTTTCGATACTCCTATATATGTTTCTCTTTTGACCAATGAGAGAGAGAGTAGTAGTAGTAGTAGCTCCAATTCCTCTAATCAAGAGCCCTTCACCGACATCAATGCACCTCATTTTAAGATAATTTTTCAAATAATCGAGTCCAAAATATTCAAAATGAAAAGCGAATACGTTGGTGCTTCAAAATTTCGATGAATATAATTTCAAAATGGAGGAATATAATATAGGGATTTTAATGATATTATTTTTGATATTCTATACTAAAGATGAAAATAATGAAGAACACTTAGAAGAAATACAAGTGATTACATTAAGTATTGTACAGTGTGCACCTTATGTTGTACACCTCATGTTGTACACCCTATGTTGTACACCCTATGTTGTATACCCTGTGTTGTATACCCTGTGTTGTACACCCTATGTTGTACACCCTATGTTGTACACCCTATGTTGTATACCCTGTGTTGTACACCCTATGTTGTACACCCTATGTTGTACACCCTATGTTGTACACCCTGTGTTGTACACCCTATGTTGTACACCATGTGTTATACACCCTGTGTTGTACACCCTGTGTTGTTCACCCTGTGTTGTACACCCTGTGTTGTATACCCTGTGTTGTATACCCTGTGTTGTACACCCTGTGTTGTACACCCTATGTTGTACACCCTATGTTGTACACCCTGTGTTGTACACCCTGTGTTGTACACCCTATGTTGTACACCCTATGTTGTACACCCTATGTTGTACACCCTATGTTGTACACCCTGTGTTGTACACCCTGTGTTATACACCCTATGATGTACATTATGTTGTACACCCTATGTTGTACACCCTATGTTGTACACCCTGTGTTGTACACCCTGTGTTGTACACCCTATGTTGTACACCTCATGTTGTTATACAAGAATGGTATACAATACCGACAAGATGAAATTAAGACACATGTGCAACATTTGGGTATCTTTATTGTAGACGTTTCGCCATCCAGTGGCTTTTTCAATACAAATTCTAGGACATAATTTAAAGACAGTAGAACTATATACAGAAGATGAGGTAATCAGTCCCTCAGCCACGGAATTGGTGCGAAGAGCACCGTAGTCTTGGATGTTCTGGAGCAGAGGCAAGGAGACTGGCACTTATATACTAACGCCAGGTGGAAAGGGAACGTGTAGCAGACGAGGGCATAGTTATTGGTAGGCGGGATTCCCCAGTGGAAGTAGATCCTACCCAAAGAGATGGTTTAGTTGTAGTAGTAGTAGTTGTTGTAGCCATGAAGAAGGTTATGTTTATATCCTCAGAATCAAGATTCCATGATGTTCCACGATGGTATTGTATACCATTCTTGTATACCCTACATTGTACACCCCATATTGTACACTCATACTGTACACCCCATATTGTACACCCCTTATTGCACATCCCATCTTGTACACCCTATCTTGTACACCCTATACATCCCATATTGTACACCCCTTACTGTACGCACCATATTGTGCACCCTATATTGTACACTCCATATTGTACACCCCATATTGTACACTACATACTGTACACCCATATTGTACACCTATGTTGTACACCCCATATTGTACACCCATACTTTACACTCCATATTGTACACACCCCATACTGTACACCTAATATTGTACACACCCCTATATTGTACACCTAATATTGTACACTCCATATTCTACACTCCATATTGTACACCCCATATTGTGCACCCCATATTGTACACTCCATACTGTACACTCCATATTGTGCATTCCATATTATACACTCCATATTGTACACCCCATATTGTACACCCAATATTGTACACTCCATATTGTACACCCCATATTGTACACCCAATATTGTACACCAAATATTGTACACTCCATACTGTACACCCCATATAGTGCACCCCATATTGTACACTCCATATTGTGCACTCCATATTGTGCACTCCATATTGTGCACTCCATATTGTGCACTCCATATTGTGCACTCCATATTGTGCACTCCATATTGTGCACTCCATATTGTGCACTCCATATTGTGCACTCCATATTGTACACTCCATATATTGTACACTCCATATATTGTACACTCCATATATTGTACACTCCATATATTGTACACTCCATATTCATCAGGTAGATAACAGCGGCTTGTTTATTCCAGTCTCATATACTACATAGATTTCGTGTACACTGAACTTATGTACACTGAACTTTTGTACACTGAACTTGTGTACACAGACCTAGAGTGTATATTGTGTATGCAAAGGTTCTATTTTCAGGATGTTTTGCTTGCGGTTGTGACAGGTGATAGCTGGTGCTGTTTGGCGTAGCGACAGCTGGTGCTGTCAACACGGTCAACTATGGTGGCTTGCTGCAGCTGGGTTATTCCAACCATGGTGGCTTACTGTAGACGTTTGAACATTATTGTAAACTGTTTCCACTAATTCTGCCGCTTTATGTTGATCTTGTCGTTGCTGTTAATGCTGTTGCTGTGTCTGCTGCCGTTGTTTTTGTCTTTGTTCCAACTGTTACTCTTTCTTTTGATGTACCTGTTTTTATTGCTGATATTAAGGGCGGCGTACTGCTGCTGCTGCTGCTGCTGCTGCTGCTGTTGTTGGTGCTGATGTTGTTGGTGCTGCTGCTGTTGTTGGTGCTGCTGCTGTTGCTGGTGCTGCTGCTGCTGTTGGTGCTGCTGCTGCTGTTGGTGCTGCTGCTGCTGTTGGTGCTGTTGCTGGTGCTGCTGCTGTTACTGGTGCTGCTGCTGTTGCTGGTGCTGCTGCTGTTGCTGGTGCTGCTGCTGTTGCTGGTGCTGGTGCTGCTGCTGTTGCTGGTGCTGCTGCTGGTGCTGCTGCTGTTGTTGGTGCTGCTGCTGTTGGTGCTGCTGCTGCTGTTGGTGCTGCTGCTGTTGCTGGTGCTGCTGCTGTTGCTGGTGCTGCTGCTGTTGCTGGTGCTGCTGCTGTTGCTGGTGCTGCTGCTGTTGCTGGTGCTGCTGCTGCTGGTGCTGCTGCTGTTGCTGGTGCTGCTGCTGTTGCTGGTGCTGCTGCTGTTGCTGGTGCTGCTGCTGTTGTTGGTGCTGCTGCTGTTGTTGGTGCTGCTGCTGTTGTTGGTGCTGCTGCTGTTGTTGGTGCTGCTGCTGTTGGTGCTGCTGCTGTTGCTGGTGCTGCTGCTGTTGCTGGTGCTGCTGCTGTTGCTGGTGCTGCTGCTGTTGCCGCTGCTGTTGCTGGTGCCGCTGCTGTTGCTGGTGCCGCTGCTGTTGCTGGTGCTGCTGCTGGTGCTGCTGCTGCTGTTGCTTGTTGCGTACAGGGCAACTACTTAAGCCTGTTTAGCCCTTTCTTGCAACAAACAGGATTGAATATCCTGTTCTAGATGAAATCATTCAAGGCTTCAGTAGTAAACAATCACAATGTTTCTTTCCGGTTTTTTATTAAGTTTCTTAATAAACCATAGAAGGGTTTTATATTAACTTTAAAAAGGTTGCACCGAAAAACAGAGTACTCATGAAATTTACACTTGAGTTCACTTAAAAGATAATATACAATATTCTGTCTTGTTTACAGTACTGAATGGCTCTAGTATCATAACACCTTCACTTCACATAATAACATTTTGCTTAACTCGATCTAAATGAGACAGAAAACATAACACTTCAATAATAATTCACTCTTATTCAACTTTCAAAATATACTAAGCGAGATTAGGAATATTCTACACTTAAAAGAGTTTTGAGACGAGTCTGTCTCCCATGACTTTTTCGCCGTCCTCTTTGAATCAATACTGCTTAAACTCGCTCCTAGCAGAGCTAGGGACAATCACCAGCGTCTCCAATACAGCAACACACACTTCGTCTGAGAGGTTTCTGTCTGATACGGTCCGAGGTGCTGGAGGGTCACTCGGGAACCTCATGTGGGACCAGAAGGTTTAATCCAGGAATCAAGGAGCTTCTCTCACGAAAGGTGAGAGTGGACTGCCCTATAACAGAATTCTCAGACTGACGTCACCTCGGATTAAGAGGGGACAGTGGCTAAACGACAGCCGGGTAATAAACAACTGTACCCGTAGTTTACATCGTCGAAACATCCTATCTATTTACACAGCTAAATAAATTAAGGCCAGATAATATTATGAAGTACTCTATCCTCATTTTAGCTACTAATGAGGATAGAAGTAATATAATATTAAGTGAAAAAGCCCGTTACTTATACATCATACCTGACCTAAAAGGTTCACAAACGAGGGGCATAACACCCACCCCCCCTTTACGACCAAATGTCGCACCAAGAAAAACAATCAACTAAACAATAGTTCACCTATCAAACACAGGATTATCACTAAAAACCTTTCATGACAAATAGTAACATCTTTATCCCCACAATATTCTAGTCACTCTTGTGGGTCTTCATATCCCAATCTTCCTCACGACACCATGTCTCAGAGAGGATCAGGAAGAGGACACAAGTCCCACGTAGTCACCTCACGACTCATACTAGTATCAGGTGATCTTGGGATTCAGTGTGTTTCCAAAGTAGGGCCAACCGAAGTTGAAAGTTTTTAAGGACGGGATAATGCGTCTGCTATAACATTATGTTTACCCTTAATGTGCAAGATTTTTATAGAAAAGGGCTGGATACGGAGAGCCCATCTTTGTATCCTTGCATTCCTAGACTTCATGGAGTTAATGAAAGTAAGGGGATTATGATCTGAAAAGATAGTGACTTTATGAGGAGAAGTTCCAACTTATTCATCAAAATGTTCAAGGGCCAATACTAAAACTAATGCCTCTTTTTCTACTGTGGCATAGCTTCTTTGATGGGATTTTAATTTAGAGGAATAATAAGCTATGGGATGGAGAATATCAGAGGTTGTCGATGGCTGCAGCAACACAGCTCTGACTGCATAGCTGCTGGCATCAATATGCAGAAAAAAGGGGATGTCAAAATCGGGGCTACGCAAAACTGGGCTAGAATTAAGTAAACGCTTTAGCCTTAGGAAAGCTAGTCACACTCAGCAGTCCAATTAAATTTAACTTTAGCACTAGTGAGTTCACAGAGTGGAGCTGCCACTTGTGCAAAGTTCGGGCAAAACCTTCTATAATAACTGGCCATGCCTAAAAACCGTTGAACCCCTTTTCTGTCCAGAGGTACCGGAAATTCTGTAATGGCCTTAACTTTAACATTCAAAGGTGCGACTGTATCCTGCCCTATCTTAAACCCTAAATACTTTATCATAGCCTGTCCGAATTTGCATTTTGCTAGGTTAACCGTGAAATTATACTTCTCCAGTTCTTGAAACAGGGCCTCTAGACAGGATAGATGCGACTCCCAGTCATCACTGACAATCACAAGGTCGTCCAGGTAGGCCTCTACCCCCTCAAGGCCGTGGGTAAGTTGATTCATCAGTCGTTGGAAGGTGGAAGCCGCGTTGCAGAGGCCGAAAGGGGTCACTAGATAGTTATACAACCCCCCATGCACAGTAAAGGCTGAAATCTCCTGGGCTCGGGAGGTCAGCGGAACCTGGTAGTAACCTCTCAACAGGTCCAAACGGCTCACAAACTTAGCTACAGATACTCGGTCAATTAAGTCATCTACCCGTGGCAATGGGTAACCATCCGGCACTGTGACAGCGTTCACCTTCCTATAGACAGTCCACATCCGATATGTCCCATCTGATTTCGGGACCAAAATACAGGGCGAGGCCCAGGGACTCTGACTAAGTGCAATAAGTCCATTAGATGGCAGAAAATCTATTTCTTCCTGCAAAATTTTGTGCTTGACTGGACTTAGGCGGTATGGAGCTTGTTTAATCGGGGCAGCGCCTCGGACGTCTACACCATGAGTTCCCAACGTACAACGTTTGGGAATGTCCCCAAATAGTATTGGGAACTGCTCTATCAGTTTCTTAACCTCTTTCACTCTGTCAGCGCTAAGGTCACTCAGGAAAGTGTCCAAGGCTTGGAGTACTTCCGAATTTTGGAGGCGGATTTCTATCCCTCTCGAGCAATCTTCTTCAGCAGGAATAGGGATGACAGGAGTGGTGGGAACAGGTTTCCCGTAGTATCTCTTCAGCTGGTTAATGTGGTAGGTGTGGGTCGATTTCCTCTTTCCTGGTGTTCGTACTTGGTAGTTTACTTCACTCAACCTTTAAACCACCTCCATCGGTCCTTCATATTTCGGTGTCAAGGAGTGTCCTGGAACTAACTTCTGTGCTAGTACTTGGTCTCCTGCTTGAAATGTACGTGGTGCTGCACGCTTATCATAACGTTCCTTCATCGTAGCCTGGGCTTTGACTAAGTTCCTTGAAGCTAAATCTCTTGTGAAGGCTAGATGTTCTTGCATCAAATCAGGAGAGACTCGTAAAGTTGGTTTAGAGCACCCGGTCCACACGTCCTTTAACACAGCTAGGGGACCGCGTACAGTGTGGCCGTATATCAGCTCGAATGGGCTGTAGCCCAAACTCTCTTGTTCACTTTCTCTTATTGCTAAGAGAAGAAATGGAAGACCTACGTCCCAATCTTTGCTGAACTGCTCGCAATAAGAACGTAGCATCGTCTTCAGGGTACGATGGAACCTTTCTAGGGCTCCCTGGGATTGGGGTCGATAACTGGTAGCCCGTAGTGACTTTACTCCCAGACGCGACAAGGCTTCTTTGAAGATCTTTGAGGTAAAATTGGAGCCCTGGTCCGACTGGATTTCATAAGGCAACCCCACATGAGAGAAAAACTTGACCAAAGCTCGTACTATGGTCCTGGCATTTATCCTTCTCATGGGTATGGCCTCTGGATACCTGGTTGCAGAGTCCATGATTGTAAACAAGAATTGGTTCCCAAGCTTGGTTTTGGGAAGCAGGCCCACACAATCAATAATCAGGAGGTCAAACGGTTCTCCGTCTGATGTGATGGGGGTAAATGGAGCTGGAGGAGGAGTATACGCGGGCTTGCCCACCACTTGGCATACCCAACAAGGATGCAAGTGATCCACCATGGTCTCTCTCATTTTTGGCCAGTAAAAGTATTTTGAAAATTTTCCTATTGTCTTCCTTATGCCCAGATGCCCTCCCATGGGACTGTTGTGGGCAACACCCAGGGAAAGTTCTCGGAAAATCGCTGGCAAAACTATACCCGTCTAACCCTAGGCGAAGAGTCACCTAGGGAACCTCTAAGCGTGAATTTTTTCATCAATATCTCTCCCTGATAGTAAAAACAGTCCTCCAGTCTTTCTGCTTCGTTCTTTGACACTACTAACTTCTTTATCCCTGCTAGAGATGGGTCTTTCCGTTGCCCCTGTATTAATTCTTCCGGCCAAAGGGTTTTGGTGCCAGGTGACTCTAGATGTGAAGAGAACTCGGCAGGTTCTGTATCTTTGGACTTAGGAAGATGGGTTTCACTGAATAACAAATTTAATCCCATATACGCATGATCTCTTCTCACTGGAGAAGAATGTCGGGACCGGGCCATGGTTCTCATGACGATTCTGAGAGGGAATAAAGATGGTTCCTTTCCACAAACTTCGAGTGCATAATTATCGCTTGAGGCATTATCTATGACCACCGACTCTTTACTAATTCCTTCTAGGCTTAAATCGTTCCCTATCAGTAGATCTACTGATTTGATCGGGAAACCTTCCGATATGCCCACAGCAGCATACCCTTCATAGCCATCAACCTTCAGGTATATCTTGTGAAGAGGGACCCTAGAAACATTCCCACCATAGGCTTCTAGGAGTACGTCCATCTTGGTATAAGTTAGGTCGGTTAAAGGCAGGACACCTTTCCTCAAGAGCGTAAGGTAACTCCCAGTGTCTCGGTAAACCTTGACCTCCACAACCCGAGATTCGTCCATTCCAACACTCCCAGTAGAAAAATAAGGCTTCATCGCCATCTGAACCTTTAGCTCAAACACTTTCATAGGCGCTAGTCATCTCGATGAAGAAGCTCTTTGGCCCACGGTAACTTGCTTCATTCTTGGATCTTCTCAGCCTTGGGACGTAGAAGTAACCATCTGCATCGGGGCTCTTTCCTGAGCCTGTCTTCCAGTATCGTTTTCCAACTTATAACAATTGTTCCTGCTATGCCCCCTTCTCTGGCAGTAGGAACATGTTAGAGCTTTTCTTGCTGGGAGAGCTTCTGTTACTTCTAGTCACTGATCTAACACCATGGCGGGGCGGTGAGAAGGCACGAGCAGCAGCCTCTGGAGGGAATCTCTGGCGAGGTCCTTCTCTTGATGAAGGTGCTCGATCCTTTGAACTAAACTTCGGGTTCTTCTCCTTGGGAGGCTTACCACTAATCAGCTGACTTGAAATTTAGTAATGGTCGGCCAAAGCGGCAGTTTCCATTACATCTAGACCCTGATGATCTATCAAGAATTTGCGCAGATCTCCCGAAATGGCATTGTAAAAATCTTCCTGCAGGATCATCTGGACCAGGCTGCTTACTGTATGCAGCTCGAGGCCCGCTGCCATCTCTCAAATGCTATCTGTTTTTGTCGGGCGAAGTCCACCCATGTTTGTCCTGGCAGCCGCTGGAGGGTACGAAAAGCCTGCTGGTAGCTTATTGGGAGCAGGTCATATGATCTCAAAATCACTTTTTTAACGACCTGGTACTGTATATATTGATGGTAAGGCAATGCAGCTGCACACTTCCTAGCCTTCCCCGTCAAAGTGGTATGCAATAGCGTAGCCCAGTATCTCTGGGGCCACTGCATAGCACGAGACTGATTCTCGAACGTGGCAAAAAACGAGTCCAAGTCGGCCTCGCAAAATTTGGGCACCAGGGATGCCGCTCTATTTATGTCGAAATATGGACTCATGAGCATGAGACCTCCCAATGCCTTCACCTTGTTGGCGCTCGTAGCGTATATTCTCCTGCTTAAACTCCTCATCATTCAGCTTATGTTGGGCCTCAATTTGAGCAGTCTGTAAGAGTATAAGGCGCTCCATCCTCCCAAGCTGGTCTTGAGAGATGGGGCTAGATAGTAGTGGAAAAGGAGAGAGTATTGCAGGCTGCTCTTTTGGACGAGCACCTCCCCCAGGCTGCCTTACCTCATCCTCCTTTGCGGGCGAGTCTGCGTCTCTAGCTATTTCTCCCGGTTCTGTTGTGGTTCCTCTATCAGAGGGTAAAAAGGTTTGAGTTTTCCAAGGAGCGAGTCCCGATGCTCCCATCGAGCCTTCTGAATCTTCTAGCAAGGACACGTGGTCGAGCTGAGAAACAAGGCCCTCTACGTCCGAATCTACCTCCTTAGGGACGTTCAGCTGTAGGGGGAAGAGAATATTCCGTATAATAGAGCGAGTTGTCTCTGCGGTATAGTGCCTATTGTAAGTCACTCCGAGGTGTCTTGCTATCTGCCAGCACTTCTGCAGTGACAAGGTCTCCAACGTCGTCAGAGTCAATTCCCCGATCATTTGCTGTAGAGTGTCGTCCATGATGAAGTTGGATTGGCGCTGGTCCAGCAGAAGGTACCCTTTCTCCGGGACCTTGGATCAAACAGATCCCGGACAGGCCCCCATTTTGTTGAGTACAGGGCAACTACTTAAGCCTGTTTAGCCCTTTCTTGCAACAAACAGGATTGAATATCCTGTTCTAGATGAAATCATTCAAGGCTTCAGTAGTAAACAATCACAATGTTTCTTTCCGGTTTTTTATTAAGTTTCTTAATAAACCATAGAAGGGTTTTATATTAACTTTAAAAAGGTTGCACCAAAAAACAGAGTACTCATGAAATTTACACTTGAGTTCACTTAAAAGATAATATACAATATTCTGTCTTGTTTACAGTACTGAATGGCTCTAGTATCATAACACCTTCACTTCACATAATAACATTTTGCTTAACTCGATCTAAATGAGACAGAAAACATAACATTTCAATAATAATTCACTCTTATTCAACTTTCAAAATATACTAAGCGAGATTAGGAATATTCTACACTTAAAAGAGTTTTGAGGCGAGTCTGTCTCCCATGACTTTTTCGCCGTCCTCTTTGAACCAATACTGCTTAAACTCGCTCCTAGCAGAGCTAGGGACAATCACCAGCATCTCCAATACAGCAACACACACACTTCGTCTGAGACGTTTCTGTCTGATACGGTCCGAGGTGCTGGAGGGTCACTAGGGAACCTCATGTGGTACCAGAAGGTTAAATCCAGGAATCAAGGAGCTTCTCTCACGAAAGGTGAGAGTGGACTGCCCTATAACAGAATTCTCAGACTGACGTCACCTCGGATTAAGAGGGGACAGTGGCTAAACGACAGCCGGGTAATAAACAACTGTACTCTATCCTCATTTTAGCTACTAATGAGGCTAGAAATAATATAATATTAAGTGAAAAAGCCCATTACTTACACATCATACCTGACCTAGAAGGTTCACAAACGAGGGGCGTAACAGTGCTGCTGCCGTTGCTGGTGCTGCTGCTGTTGTTGGAGCTGCTGCTGTTGTTGGTGCTGCTGCTGCTGTTGTTGGTGCTGCTGCTGTTGCTGGTGCTGCTGCTGTTGTTGGTGCTGCTGCTGTTGTGGGTGCTGCTGCTGTTGTTGGTGCTGCTGCTGCTGTTGGTTCTGCTGCTGTTGCTGGTGCTGCTGCTGTTGTTGGTGCTGCTGCTGTTGTTGGTGCTGCTGCTGTTGTTGGTGCTGCTGCTGTTGTTGGTGCTGCTGCCGTTGTTGGTGCTGCTGCTGTTGTTGGTGCTGCTGCTGCTGTTGGTGCTGCTGCTGTTGTTGGTGCTGCTGCTGTTGTTGGTGCTGCTGTTGTTGGTGCTGCTGCTGTTGTTGGTGCTGCTGCTGTTGTTGGTGCTGCTGCTGCTGTTGGTGCTGCTGCTGTTGTTGGTGCTGCTGCTGTTGTTGGTGCTGCTGCTGTTGTTGGTGCTGCTGCTGCTGTTGGTGCTGCTGCTGTTGTTGGTGCTGCTGCTGTTGTTGGTGCTGCTGCTGTTGTTGGTGCTGCTGCTGTTGTTGGTGCTGCTGTTATTGTTGGTGCTGCTGCTGCTATAGGTGGTACTGCTGTTGTTGGTGCTGCTGGTGTTGTTGATGCTGCTGCTGTTGTTGGTGGTGCTGCTGTTGGTGGTGGTGCTGCTGTTGTTGGTGGTGCTGCTGTTGTTGGTGGTGCTGCTGTTGTTGGTGCTGCTGCTGTTGTTGGTGCTGCTGCTGCTGTTGGTGCTGCTGCTGCTATAGGTGGTACTGCTGTTGTTGGTGCTGCTGCTGTTGTTGGTGCTGCTGCTGCTGTTGGTGCTGCTGTTGTTGGTGCTGCTGTTGGTGCTGCTGTTGTTATTGGTGCTACCTCTGCAGTTGGTGCTGCTGCTGTTGTTGGTGCTGCTGTTGTTGGTGCTGCTGTTGTTGTTGGTGATGCTGCTGTTGTTGGTGCTGCTGCTGTTGTTGGTGCTGCTGCTGTTGCTGGTGCTGCTGCTGCTGTTGGTGCTGCTGCTGTTGTTGGTGCTGCTGCTGTTGTTGGTGCTGCTGCTGTTGTTGGTGCTGCTGCTATTGCTGGTGCTGCTGCTGTTGTTGGTGCTGCTGCTGCTGTTGTTACTACTACTACTGCTGCTGCTGCTACTGTTGTTACTACTACTGCTGCTGCTGTTGTTACTACTACTGCTGCTGCTGCTGGTGCTGTTGTTGCTGCTGCTGCTGCTGCTGCTGCTGCTGTTGTTACTACTACTACTGCTGCTGCTGCTACTGTTGTTACTACTACTGCTGCTGCTGCTGCTGTTGTTACTACTACTACTGCTGCTGCTGCTGGTGCTGTTGTTACTACTACTGCTGCTGCTGCTGCTGGTGCTGTTGTTACTACTACTGCTGCTGCTGCTGGTGCTGTTGTTACTACTACTGCTGCTGCTGCTGCTGTTGTTACTACTACTACTGCTGCTGCTGCTGCTCTTGTTACTACTACTACTGCTGCTGCTGCTGGTGCTGTTGTTACTACTACTGCTGCTGCTGCTAGTGCTGTTGTTACTACTACTGCTGCTGCTGCTGCTGGTGCTGTTGTTACTACTACTGCTGCTGCTGCTGCTGTTGTTACTACTACTACTGCTGCTGCTGCTGTTGTTACTACTACTGCTGCTGCTGCTGGTGCTGTTGTTACTACTACTGCTGCTGCTGGTGCTGTTGTTACTACTACTACTGCTGTTGCTGCTGCTGCTGCTGTTGCTACTACTACTACTACTGCTGCTGGTGCTGGTGCTGTTGCTACTACTACTGCTCCTGCTGCTGTTGTTACTATTACTACTGCTGCTATTACTACTACTACTGTTGCTGCTGCAGCTGCTGCTATTACTACTACTACTACTTCTACTGCTGTTGCTGTTGCTGCTGCTGCTAAAATTTCAAACTCTATAAATGAGCTATGACTATAAAGTGTCACGGGAGAACACCAATAAAGCCTCGTGGGAGAACACCAATAAAGTCTCATGGGATAACACCAATAAAGCCTCGTGGGAGAACGCCAATAAAGCCTAGTGGGAGAACACCAATAAAGTCTCATGGGAGAACACAAATAAAGCCTCGTGGGAGAACGCCAATAAAGCCTAGTGGGAGAACACCAATAAAGCCTCGTGGGAGAACACCAATAAAGCCTCGTGGAGGCACACCAATAAAGCCTCGTGGGAGAACACCAATAAAGCCTCGTGGGGGCACACCAATAAAGCCACGTGGGAGAACACCAATAAAGCCTCGTGGGGGCACACCAATAAAACCTCATGGGACAACACTAATAAAGCCACGTGGGAGAACACCAATAAAGCCACGTGGGAGAACACCAATAAAGCCTCGTGGGAGAACACCAATAAACCCTCCTGGGAGAACACAAATAATGCCTCGTGGGGCACACCAATAAAGCCTCGTGGAGGGACACCAATAAAGCCTCGTGGGGGCACACCAATAAAGCCTCATGGAGGGACACCAATAAAGCCTCGTGAGGGAACAAAAATAAAGTTTCGTGGGGGGACACCAATAAAGCCTCGTGGGAAACCACCAATAAAGACTCATGGGAGAACGCCAATAAAGCCTCATGGGAGAACAATAAAGCCTCATGGGAAAACACCAATAAAGCCTCGAGGGAGAACACCAATAAAGCCTCGTGGGAGAACACCAATAAAGCCTCCTGGGAGAACACAACTAATGCCTCGTAGGGGGCACACCAATAAAGCCTCGTGGAGGGACACCAATAAAGCCTCGTGGGGGCACACCAATAAAGCCTCGTGGAGGGACACCAACAATGCCTCGTGGGGGGACCACCAATAAAGTCTTGTGGGAGGACACCAATAAAGCCTCGTGGGAAAACACCAATAAAGCCTGGTGGGAGAACGCCAATAAAGCCTCATAGGAGAACACCAATAAAGCCTCATAAGAGAACACCAATAAAGCCTCCTGGGAGAACACAAATAATGCCTCGTGGGGGCACACCAATAAAGCCTCGTGGAGGGACACCAATAAAGCCTCGTGGGAGGAACACCAATTAAGTCTCGTGGGGGGACACCAATAAAGCATCGTGGGGGAACACCAATAAAGTCTCGTGGGGGGACACCAATAAAGCCTCGTGGGGGAACACCAATAAAGCCTCGAGGGAGAACACCAATAAAGCCTCATGGGAGAACATCAATAAAGCCTCATGGGAAAACAACAATAAAGCCTCGAGGGAGAACACCAATAAAGACTCGTGGGAGAACACCAATAAAGCCTCGAGGGAGAACACCAATAAAGCCTCGTGGGAGAACACCAATAAAGCCTCGTGGGAAAACACCAATAAAGCCTATTGAGAAAAAACCAATAAAGCCTCATGGGAGAACTCCAATAAAACCTCATGGGAGAACACCAATAAAGCCTCGAGGGAGAACACCAATAAAGTCTCGTGGGAGAACACCAATAAAGTCTCGTGGTAGAACACCAATAATGTTTCGTGGGAGAACACCAATAAAGCCTCGTGAGAGAACACCAATAAAGCCTCGTTAGGGAACACCAATAAAGCCTAGTGAGAGAACACCAATAAAGCCTCGTGAGAGAACACCAATAAAGTCTCGTGAGAGAACACCAATAAAGCCTCGTGGGGGAACAACATTAAAGCCTCGTGAGGGTACACCAATAAAGCCTGGTGAGAGAACAACAATAAAGCCTCGTGGGGAACACCAATAATATCGTAGGGGTTCTTAAATGGAGATATCGAGGGTTGAAGGTAGACACACTTGTTGGATGGTTAGGATATATTGTTAGACTGAGATGATGAGGAATGGAGCCCAGTGCCTTGCCTGTCTTCGCCTGTAGGTCTACGCCGAGTGAGAGGGAGGCAGAGGTACGAGCCTACACATGCGCATCCCATGACGTTACACAAAGTCACAGGCCTACAAGGGATCTCCTATCTAAAGCACATGGATGATACTAATATGCTATGCTATATAACACAGGGATCAGCAACTATGCTGACAGCTCGGTCATGTTACGTATGTCGTCTCGACATAACACTACTATCTATAGGCTGAAACAGGCAGGCGGATCTGGGCTGATTCTATACAATAACAAATTCATATATAACTTAGAACTAATGGATGGTATCATAATGGATGTTACACCATGAGTTTTACGTAATAGGTGTTAACGTAATCACTTTTAACGTAATGCATTACAAACTATAAGAACAAATCATTATACAATATGGATGGAATTGATCGATCGATCTGTATTCATGCACTCTACGGATTCTGAGGAAGAATAAATATATATATATACAAGGTGAAATTAACAGCAAAGGCATCTGGTGCGCACTCAGATCATTACTGTCAAATTCTCAGAACACGGAGGGAACGTGAATACGAAAAAAAAAAATTTTTTTTCTTTTTGAAAAAAAAAAAAATCTAATCAGTTAATAACAGACAGTTGACAATTTACTTCATCTCGGACATCTAGTTATACAGACTATGTACATTTAAACCCAATTCTGCAAGGGTGAGGTTTACATATGCAGAATGGTTATCATCTCTGGGAAGATCGAATTCCTCTGCAATGGCTAACACATGCCTTGACTGAGGGAGATCTGAACAAGTATCTACAAAAGATACTTGTGGGTTTCTCATTACTTGTCGAGTATGCAAGGAGTAACGACATTCAGGTTGGTTATCTGAGTATCTGAGGTAGAGGGTACAGAGTCAAAAGGATTTTCAGCATCTGTCATATTAGTCTGGGTAGCAATATCATCAACATCGCATACTAATTTCATATGATCTAAATGCGATTCTTTGTACTTGCCCGTACAATTTCTCTAACCTTATACTTATTACCAGAGATATGTTCTACTACTCGATAAGGTCCGACAAACTTTTGATCGAGCTTAGGCATTTCGGATGTTTTGTTGAAATTTGTCAGCATTACTCTTGAACCTACTTTGACTTTTGACGGCTTAGCACGGCTGTTAGTTACTCTAGTAAATTCTGCTGTTGATTTATGAAGTGTTTCATGGATTCTTCTAAAAACACACTGAGCCATGCTGGTACGAGTTGCTACGAAATCATCAGGGTTGTAATTAGGTTTCGGAGTGGAATATAACAACTCATAGGGTAAACGCTTGTCTACACCGTACAATGCATAATGTGGAGTATCACCTATGGAAGCATTGTAAGCAGAATTTATGGCACATTGAACATCTGGTATGACTTCATCCCAAGTTTCACTATTGGAGCTGATAGTGGCTCTCAGGACATCAAGTACTTTTTTATTGGTTCTTTTGGCTAACCCATTGCTGGCAGGATGATGAGGAACAATGGTGGATTTAGAGATCTTGTATAAAGTACACAAATTTTCAAGAATCTCATTACAGAATTCACCTCCATTATCTGTTACTAAGGACTTTGGGGTGGTATGCCTGCAGATAATGCGTTCTTTAAACGCTACTGTCTCTGCAGTCTTATCTGCAATAGGAACTAACTCACAATATCTGGTGAAATGGTCTACCATAACACACAGATGTTTGTTGCCTTGGAGGGAACATTTAAAATTGGTTAACAAGTCAAGAGCAACTCTTTCCCACGGTTCGCTAGTGGTTAGGTACACTTGGATTGGGTTAGGACCATTGACATTTCCTTTATGTTGCATACAGACACTACATTTCTTAACATGCTCGGAAATGTCAGTTGCCATACGTGGCCAAAAGTATTTCATTCTGGCTTGTTTCACAGAACGATCCATACCAGGGTGTGCAACACCTGGTGCATCATGAACTAGCTGTAGAGCTACTTTCACTAGTGACTGTGGAATTACTAACTGGTAAACTCTTCTGCTTGGAGTACCCAACTCGGCTGTTTGATACAGTAATTCTTGGCTCATTACAAAGTCACTAATGGGTGCTGGTGGCTTCACAGTAAGAATAAGATCTTCCTGGAGCAGGAATCGAATCACACCAGACCACATGGGATCTGTTCTTTGGGCATTTTTGACATCCTCGACAGTAAATGGAGGATCTGCGGTAACTACACTAACGTGTCGCGATAAAGCATCTGCGACTACATTCGACTTGCCAGGTAAGTGTTCAAAGGTGGAATTGAACTCTTGGATAGTCAAGGTCCATCTGGCTAACCTTCCAGTAGGTTGTTCGTTCTGGAATAAAGGTATCAGTGGAGCATGGTCTGTCAAGACATGAACAGAGTACTGATAAATAATGTCTCGGAAGTGCTTTAAAGACCATACTATTGCTAAAGCTTCTTGCTCAGTTACTGTATAATTACGTTCAGCCTTCGTAAGGACTCGGCCAGCAAATGCAACTGCGTTGTACTTGCCATCAGTCTTCTGAGCTAGTACGGCACCTATGCCAATAGAACTAGCATCAGTTGTCAGATAGAAGGGCTTAGAAAATTCTGGGAATTTCAAAATTGGAGCAGATGTTAACTTTTCTTTTAGAGTTTGGAATGCTCTTTCTTGACGGAAGGTCCAAACAAAAGGAGCATCTTTCTTAAGCAATTCAGTTAGCGGAGCAGCTATGGAAGAAAAATTGGCAATGAAAGATCTATAAAAACCTGCTAAGCCCACAAAGGATCTTACGGCATCAGCAGTTTTGGGAGTTGGAAAATTTAGTACTGCAGTTACTTTACTTTGATCAGTCGTAACCCCTCTAGGAGTGACTATGTGACCAAGAAACTTAATTTCTGATCTGAAAAATTGACATTTAGACAGTTTGATCTTTAAATTGGCTTCTTCAAGCTTACCAAGTACTACATCAAGTCTTTTCAAGTGTGTATCCACGTCTTTAGACATGACGATTACGTCATCTAAGTACACCATAAGTGCATTACCAATGAGACCTCTAAAGATATTAGTCATGAGCCTTGAGAACATGATAGGGGAGGATCGTAATCCAAACGCCATACGGAGGAAGTGATAATGACCTGTAGGAGTGGAGAATGCAGTTAGCTCTTGGCTGTCCTCGTGAAGAGGGACTTGCCAAAACCCTTGTAACAAGTCCAGGGTCGAGAAGACATTGTTATCTCCGATATTGCGTAAAAGGTCACCTAGTACAGGAAGTGGGAAGCGATCTGGAATGGTTTTCGCATTTAACTTCCTAAAGTCAATCACCGGGCGCCAAGTGCCGTCCTTCTTAGGCACTAGGATCAAGGGCGCATTCCAGGGTGAATTGTTAGGTGCAATAACTCCATCATCAAGCATTTGATTGATCAATTCTTCTGCGACAGCAACTTGTGAATGAGGCATTCTGTACGCAGGTATGTAGATAGGTCTAGTACCAGGTTCAAGTGGAATATGATGGGACAATAAGTTCGTTATACCCATCTTCTCACCTGGTAAGGCAATGGCTTTACGACGTTTGTTCAGCAGAGTCAACAAAAGCTTGACTTCATCTGGGAAGTCAGTGGGAGCTAAGTCTTTCTCCTCAACTGGTGAAACAGATTGATCCGGTGAAGTGGATGAGGTCTCCCCGGTAGAAATAGCACCGACCCACTGGTCAGGTGACAACTCATCCTCTACCTGAACAGGGTAAGGATAGTGAACAAGGTCAACAAGATTGGTATTTGCTCTGAGACGAACACTGTGACCAGAAGTGTTAGCTAGGAAGAAATGGATCTTACTATCTCTTACAACATGTAAGGATGGTTCAACAAATAGACCTTTTACTTTGCAGGAATCACTGTCAACTAGGACGTTATCACCATCTGGAACACTAGGAACAACAACAGACACTCTAGTGAGGGCACTAGCTGCGACAGAAACGTCTTTCTGCAGACGGCATGTGACATCAACAAGAGATGTCATTACTAGTTTCAAGTAATCGTTTTCCGACAAGGCGTCCCCTTTGGAGAAACTACTACTTGGACTAGCAGACATTGCAGGGATAGGCAGAGCGCTCAAAGCAGTCTGAGCGTCCTCGGACACTTGAGGCAATACACTATCTTGCATATCTGAAGGTGTAGGTGGAACACAGATTGGAGTGACAGAGTTACCAGTGCCTGACCGCTTGGGTATGCTACTGGAGAATGCATTGGCTTGTAAGGACTTAATCCGTACATCATACTCTGCAGCAGTATGACAGATTTCTGATCCAAGCTGGTAACCCCAGAATGGAACGATCAAGTCGTCAATTTGGGCATGCCATCGGTACTGGTCGAGCACAATGCGTAAGTCTCGCATGGAAGCAAATCCCAGTAGAAGGTCACAAGGGAAAGTAATCTGGTCGACAACAAGAAAAGCAGCAGTAAAGTCTCTGCCTTGGATAGTAAAGGTGAGTGAAGTCTGACCTCGGACTCGCAGAAGAGAACCGGCTACTCCACTAAGGGAGGTTACAGTAGTTGGTTCAACGAGGAGGACACGGCGTAACTGCTTCTCTTTAAAAAAGCTAGACCTGATGATATTAACTTGCGCACCAGAGTCCATGAACACATGAATGGGCGCATTATGGACAGAAGCTTGTACTAATGGACCAATCGTTACGTTAGGAGTTATATGCAAACAGAAAGGTGAGTTGTCATCGGAGAAGGCATTTTCTACTTCAGCCACAAATTCCTCTACGACAGAGACGTGTGAAGCAACATCATCAGCAGGATTGTCATTCTCGAGACTGCTTAAGGCTTCAAAGGAATTGTGAATGGGGATGGTGTACTCATTATCACCTACCGTCACCATGGGACGGTTTGACTGGGGCGCTCGAGTTCCCCCGAATTGGAAGAATGAGCCTGGTTCTGGTTGTTTTGAGAACCACGATGTCTGTTTCCTCTACGGGTTCTGCAGTTGGAATGGCCACGGAAAGACCTAGAGTACTGAAGGTTGTAGAGAGCATTGCACTCAGATGTGTCATGTCCATGAATTCTATGATAAGTACAGCAGGGAAGATCTGACTGGTACTCATCATCAGTACGACGCTTCTTAGGGTGACTGTCAAGACAATTAATAGCGATATGGCCACGGTAACCACAATTGTAGCAAACTCTTTGACTGTGGGTACTGTACGTACTACGGGTGCTGCGGGAATGATGGCTCTTAACACTTGCTTTGGATGATGGACGCGAGTGATTGCGGTTGGGAGGTTTGGTAGTAGCACAAACTAGAGTACAGGATTGGACAAGGTGTTTGACATAGACTTACGATAAGGGAAGGTTCCCTCGGGACACAAATTTCGTACATGGATTAGAGCTGCAAGCGGTCCCATAGTAGCATCTAGCGGACTTGAATTGTACACATACCTAGATGTCGGTGGCATTAGTTGTTTAATAACTCCAAATGCAGCTAATGTGGCAAACCCATCAAGGGCTGGTTTATCACTATCTTTAAGGTACTTTGAATTTTGACCTGCTTTAACGAATGAGGACATGAGCTTATTAAGACGAAGAGCAAACTCATCTAATGACTCTTCTGGTCTCGGAGCTGTGCAAACTAATTCCTTGAGAACAACGAACGGATCGGTTTCTCGCACTGGTTCAAGATAATTGCGAATTAACTGTTCATAATCTTGCCACCTAGTTAGATCTTGGAAGTCCTTCATACGAATTAAGTTAAATACATTTGAGGCTGCTGGAGAACGGGCTAGACTCTCCTTTCCGATACTTATTAAACAACTCTCAGATGGAAGACCATCAACTGAAGCATTAGCTCTGGCTGTAACTGCGATAAACCAACCTTCAAGGTTGTCTGGGTCACCATTGAACAATGGCATAGCATCATACGGATCACGACTGAAATTACGCAGTCTAGAAGTCTGAGTATGTCTATCGTTTGATAAGGAGTTACTCGAATTTTGGGCTGACGAATTAATGGTTGTACTAGTAGCATGTGCTGAGGCATCGCTTGAGAAAACTTGAGACATGTTTGCAAAATGTAAAACAAGAATTTAGAGAACAAAAGAAAATGGTAACTGAGGAACACACGACACAGTGACTTAAATAGGAAGAAAAAATGCTTAACTATTCTGCATAAGTAATTAAAATTTTAACAGGTCACACAGTAAGCAAAGAACTCACACAAGAAAAATATGCAACTGAAATGAACAACACTTTGAAAATCAAGAGAACTTGTACTTTACTCAAATCTAATTTGCTCAATTTTTACTTTAAATTGAATAAATGGCACAGTGAGTTGTCTTTACTTTCAATGCAACAGAGAAATACACAATAAAATGATAAAATGGACTCAATAAAACTTGTGCAAAAATGAAACAGAGGCACAATTCACTGAAATAAAATAAAAAGACACAGAACAGAGCATATGAAACTGCACTGAAATAAACTGTAGCAATATTGCAAATAATTGCTAATCAAAAAAAAAACACTGCTTAGAATCTCTGCAAGAAAAACTTTAGTGGCAACACAATATTTGCACAAGAATTATTGCAAAATGAATCAATGTGCAATCAAAATTATTACACACACAAGAAAAGAAATATATCAAGAAATGAACACTTTAACTCTTAACTGCACTCAAGCAACACTTAACAAGCAAAAGAACAATTTACTCTAAAAGAAGAACTTAAAAATTGCACTAAGAGTGAATTTGTTCAATGAAACATGAAAAAAATAACAGTAGATACAAAACACAGAACAAAAAGTTTGAACACTTACAGTGATGCAGAACACAACACACCAACATTAACACAATACTAGATTTTTCTTGCAATGAAACTTGATGTGTGAAAAATTTTGTAAAAATGATTTCTTGCTTGCACAAAAATAATGGCACTATTGTCTGTGGAAATAAGACAAATTAGACACTGGCTAAATGAAAGAATATGAACACAAGAATGTTCAACACACAGGGAACAAAACAAAAATACACAAAAGCTGGGAAGAAAAAAAAATTATAACAGACAACACTGAGTTGTGATGCAGAATATGAGGTGAAAATTTTACTGAAATACTTCACTAGAATACTGAGAACACAAAGTGATTCTGAAGTGTAAACACAAGTTCTATACTGCTCATATGTTGCACACACAACAAAGGAAAAACACTAAGTACTTACTTCAAGTGTATAAAAAGATACACAACACAACAGACATAAGATAATGCACGAAAATTAACACTGAATAAAGGAGATTAAAAGAAATTAATGCAATCACTACATGATAAACACTGAGTCTGATCAAGAGTCACTGAATGTCACTAAGAGAAAAATCACTGGAAACACAAAAGAAATGTCTCAACACTCGCAAATGTCTCTATGAAAAAAAAATATTATCGCTGTAACGACTTGGTGAGGAATGAGGTTGATGGTAGTGGAGAGTAGAGGATTGTTTATGTCGTCTTGCTGCTGTCCTCTGCACACGTGACCATAGAATTGCGCTTATATCGGCGATAGACACACACAGGAGGCTTTTAACGGTGGCACAAAACACACTCTAGCTCTTGACCCCCTATGTGGTCCTTAAAATATGGTGCTACAACCCTTAGAAGCTTACCAAAACACTGAAGAAGTAGGTGAGTGGGTAATGGCTGAGTGAGGCGTTTGAGGCCACGTGGTGAGTGTAGTTGGGTTTGTGGGTTAACAGGGCTGAGACCGGCAATGGTGCGACACACGTGGTCGTGGGTGGCTGGGCATATGGGTTGAACGGCGTAAGCCCCACTGAGAACAGCCACACTGCCGCGAAGACAATTTTAAGCCGACTGGCTTAAAAACAAACCCACGAAATACTACAACACCACAAGGATGAAAAAGAGCACTCAGAATGGCTTGGAGCTTGAATCACAAGCGATGAAGACTACTCACGTGGCTTGCTTGAGTACTGGGGTAAGACACCTGGGTTAGTTGCTAGCTGGCTTATCTTAACCCTTCACACAGAATGGCTTGACAACCTCACACGATGAGCACAACAGAGGTGGAAGCTGGCTTGGCAGGCAAGGAATTGGATGAAGTAGACTAGGCTCGACTGGGCTTCCTCACCAAAGACTGGAAACTGGCTTATTTTGCAAACTTGGGTCAACCCCTCGGGAGTGATGCAAATAAGCAGATACACTAATACAAAGAGACTGGCCAGTGAATAATGTAGAAGCTGGTAGGAGCTTGGGAGGGAGAACTGGCTTGAGGTAGCTGGCTGGCGTTAACCTCGGTAGGCCTACTGGTGACACGAAATGGCCGTCTTGCTGGTCGAAATTTATCTCCAGAAATCGCTGTAATCGTCAGAATTACAGGCCCTCCGATGCCACCATTTATCGTAGGGGTTCTTAAATGGAGATATCGAGGGTTGAAGGTAGACACACTTGTTGGATGGTTACGATATATTGTCAGACTGAGATGATGAGGAATGGAGCCCAGTGCCTTGCCTGTCTTCGCCTGTAGGTCTACGCCGAGTGAGAGGGAGGCAGAGGTACGAGCCTACACATGCACATCCCGTGACGTCACACAAAGTCACAGGCCTACAAGGGATCTCCTATATAAAGCACATGGATGATACTAATATGCTATGCTATATAACACAGGGATCAGCAACTATGCTGACAATAAAGCCTCGAGGGAGAACACCAATAAAGCCTCGTCAGAGAACACAAATAAAGCCTCGTGAGAGAACGCCAAAAAAGACTAGTGGGAACACCAGTAAAGCCTCGTGAGAGAATACCAATGAAGTCTCGTGAGAGAACACCAATAAAGCCTCGTGGGGAACACCAATAAAGCCTCGTGAGGGAACACCAATAAAGCCTCGTGAGAGAGCACCAATAAAGCCTCGTGGGGAACACAAATAAAGCCTCATGAGAGAACACAAATAAAGCCTCATGAGAGAACACCAATAAAGCCTCGTGAGAGAACACCAATTAAGCCTCGTGAGGGAACACCAATAAAGCCTCGTGAGAGAACACCAATAAAGCCTGGTGGGGAACACCAATAAAGCCTCATGAGAAAACACAAATAAACCCTCGTGAGAGAACACCAATAAAGCCTCGTGAGAGAACACCAATAAAGCCTCGTGAGAGAACACCAATAAAGCCTCGTGAGAGAACACCAATAAAGCCTCGTGAGAGAACACCAATAAAGCCTCGTGAGAGAACATCAATAAAGCCTCGTGGGGGAACACCAATAAAACCTCGTGACAGAACACCAGTAAAGCCACGTGGGAGCACCAATAAAGTCTCGTGGGGGAACACCAATAAAGCCTCGTGGGGAACACCAATCAAGTCTCGTGAGAGAACACCAATAAAGCCTCGTGGGGAACACCAATAAAATCTCGTGGGGGAACACCAATAAAGTCTCGTGAGAGAGCACAAATAAAGCCTCGTGAGAAAACGCCAATAAAGTCTCATGGGAGAACACCAATAAAGCCTCGTGGGAGAACGCAAATAAAGCCTAGTGGGAGAACACCAATAAAGCCTCGTGGGAGAACACCAATAAAGCCTCGTGGGGGCACACCAATGAAGCCACGTGGGAGAACACCAATAAAGCCTCGTGGGGGCACACCAATAAAGCCTCATGAGACAACACCAATAAAGCCACGTGGGAGAACACCAATAAAGCCACGTGGGAGAACACCAATAAAGCCTCGTGGGAGAACACCAATAAAGCCTCCTGGGAGAACACAAATAATGCCTCGTGGGGGCACACCAATAAAGCCTCGTGGAGGGACACCAATAAAGCCTCGTGGGGGGCACACCAATAAAGCCTCATGGAGGGACACCAATAAAGCCTCGTGGGGGAACAAAAATAAAGTCTCGTGGAGGGACACCAACAAAGCCTCGTGGGGAACCACCAATAAAGCCTCATGGGAGAACACCAATAAAGCCTCATGGGAGAACACCAATAAAGCCTCGAGGGAGAACACCAATAAAGCCTCGTGGGAGAACACCAATAAAGCCTCCTGGGAGAACACAAATAATGCCTCGTAGGGGGCATACCAATAAAGCCTCGTGGAGGGACACCAATAAAGCATCGTGGGGGAACACCAATAAAGCCTCGTGGGGGAACACCAATAAAGCCTCGTGGGAACACCAACAAAGCCGCGTGGGGGAACACCAATAAAGCATCGTGGGGGAACACCAATAAAGCATCGTGGAGGAACACCAATAAAGCCACGTAAGAGAGCACCAATAAAGCCTCGTGGGGGAACACCAATAAAGCCTCGTGGGGAAACACCAATAAAGTATCGTGGGGGAACGCCAATAAAGCATTGTGAGAGAACACCAATAAAGCCTCGTGGGAGAACACCAATAAAGTCTCGTGGGGGAACACCAATAAAGTCTCGTGGGGGAACACCAATAAAGCATCGTGGGGGAACACCAATAAAGCCGCGTGGGGAGAACACCAATAAAGTCTCGTGGGGGAACACCAATAAAGCCTCGTGGGGAAACACCAATAAAGTATCGTGGGGAAACGCCAATAAAGCATTGTGAGAGACCACCAATAAAGCCTCGTGGGGGAACACCAATAAAGTCTCGTAGGGGAACACCAATAAAGTCTCGTGGGGGAACACCAATAAAGCATCGTGGGGGAACACCAATAAAGCCGCGTGGGGAGAACACAAATAAAGTCTCGTGGGGGAACACCAATAAAGCAGCGTGGGGGAACTCAAATAAAGCATCGTGTGGAACACCAATAAAGCCGCTTGGGGGAACACCAATAAAGCCGCGTGGGGGAACACCAATAAAGTCTCGAGGGGGAACACCAACAAAGTCTCGTGGGGAACACCAATAAAGCATCGTGGAGGAACACCAATAAAGCCTCGTGGGGGAACACCAATAAAGTCTCGTGGGGAACACCAATAAAGTCTCGTGGGGGAACACCAATGAAGTCTCGTGGGGGAAAACCAATAAAGTCTCGTGAGGGAACACCAATAAAGTCTCTTGGGGAACACCAATAAAATTTCGTGGGGGAACACCAATAAAGTCTCGTGGGGGAACACCAATAAAGCCTCGTGGGGAAACACCAATAAAGGCTCGTGGAGGAGCACCAACAAAGCCTCGTGGTGGAACACCAATAAAGCCCCGTGGGAGAACACCAATAAAGCCTCGTGGCGGGAACACCAATAAAGCCTCCTGGGAGAGCGCCAATAAAGTCTCGTGGGGGAACACCAATAAAGCCTCGTGGGGGAACACCAATAAAGCCTCGTGGAGGAACACCAATAATGCCTCGTGGGGGATCACCAAGAATGTCTCGTGGGGAAACACCAATAAAGTCTCGTGGGGGAACACCAATAAAGCCTCGTGGGGGAACACCAATAAAGCCTCGTGGGGGAACACCAATAAAGCCTCGTGAGGGATCACCAATAAAGTCTCGTGGGGGAACAACAATACAGTCTCGTGGGGGAACACCAATAAAGCCTCGTGGGGGAACACCAATAAAGCCTCGTGAGGGAGCACCAATAAAGTCTCGTGGGGGAACACCAATAAAGTCTCGTGGGGGAACACCAATAAAGCCTCGTGGGGGAACACCAATAAAGCCTCGTGAGGGAGCACCAATAAAGTCTCGTGGGGGAACACCAATAAAGTCTCGTGGGGGAACACCAATAAAGCCTCGTGGGGGAACACCAATAAAGCCTCGTGAGGGAGCACCAATAAAGTCTCGTGGGGGAACACCAATAAAGTCTCGTGGGGGAACACCAATAAAGTCTCGTGGGGGAACACCAATAAAGTCTCGTGGGGGAACACCAATAAAGTCTCGTGGGGGAACAACAATAAAGTCTCGTGGGGGAACACCAATAAAGTCTCGTGGGGGAACACCAATAAAGTCTCGTGGGGGAACAACAATAAAGTCTCGTGGGGGAACACCAATAAAGTCTCGTGGGGGAACACCAATAAAGCCTCTCTCACTTTCAGTCTTGCCAACTTTAGCGTTGAGAATGTCACTCAGAACTTTCTCACTCTGACTAACTCTGCCAGTAAATGATTCACTCAAATTCTCCGCGCCTGTGCAGAAGCAATAATAATAATAATAATAATAATAATAATAATAATAATAATAATAATAATAATAATAATAATAATAATAATAATAATAATAATAATAATATTAAAAATAATAATAATAATAATAATAATAATAATAATAATAATAATAATAATAATATTAATAATAATAATAATAATAATAATAATAATAATAATAATAATAATAATAATAATAATAATAATAATAATAATATTAATAATAATCAAGGACCTACTCCTAACAAGAAACATTCACTAGTATCACCACCATCAATAGCCACACACCACCATCAAGAACCACTCACCACCATCAAGAACCACTCACCAATATCAAGAACCACTCACCACCATCAAGAACCACTCGCCACCATCAAGAACCACTCATCATCATCAAGAACCACACACCACCATCAAGAACCACTCACTACCATCAAGAACCACTCACCACCATCAAGAACCACACACCACCATCAAGAACCACACACCACCATCAAGAACCACACACCACCATCAAGAACCGCACACCACCATCAAGAACCACACACCACCATCAAGAACCACACACCACCATCAAGAACCACACACCACCATCAAGAAACACACACCATCAAGAACCACACACCACCATCAAGAACCACTCACTACCATCAAGAACCACTCACCACCATCAAGAACCACACACCACCACCAAGAACCACGCACCACCATCAAGAACCACACACAACCATCAAGAACCACACACCACCATCAAGAACCACACACCACCATCAAGAACCACTCACCACCATCAAGAACCACTCATCATCATCAAGAACCACACACCACCATCAAGAACCACTCACCACCATCAAGAACCACTCACCACCATCAAGAACCACACACCACAATCAAGAATCACTCACCACCATCAAGAACCACTCACCACCATCAAGAACCACTCAGAACCATCAAGAACCACACACCACCATCAAGAACCACACACCACCATCAAGAACCACTCACCACCATCAAGAACCCCTCACCACCATCAAGAACCACTCACCACCATCAAGCACCACTCACCACCATCAAGAACCCCTCACCAACATCAAGAACCACACAGCACCATCAATAACCACACACCGCCATCAAGAACCACACACCACCAAGAACCACTCTAAGCCATCAAGAACCACTCACCGCCATCAAGAGCCACTCACCACAATCAAGAACCACTCTCCATCAAGAACCACTCGCAACCATCAAGAACCGCACACCACCATCAAGAACCACACACCACCATCAAGAACCACACACCACCATCAAGAACCACACACCACCATCAAGAATCACGCACTACCATCAAGAACCACTCTCCACCATCAAGAACCACTCACCACCATCAAGAACCACTCACCACCATCAAGAACCACTCTCCAGCATCAAGAACTACTCACCATCATCAAGAACCACACACCACCATCAAGAACCACACACCACCATCAAGAACCACTCTCCACCATCAAGAACCACTCACCACCATCAAGAACCACACACCACCATCAAGAACCACTCTCCACCATGAAGAACCACTCACCGCCATCAAGAACCACCTCCACCATCAAGAACCACTCACCTCCATCAAGAACCACTCTCCACCATCAATAACCACTCTCCACCATCAAGAACCACACACCGCCATCAAGAACCACTCACCACCATCAAGAACCACTCTCCACCATCAAGAACCACACACCGCCATCAAGAACCACCTCCACCATCAAGAGCCATTCTCCACCATCAAGAACCACTCACCACCATCAAGAACCACTCTCCACCATCAAGAACC
>NC_091302.1:787980-897980 GCF_038502225.1 Cherax quadricarinatus | reverse complement strand
ATAGATCCATCGACCGACTTTTCCTGTTATTCCTTTAGCACGCATTTTGTGCGCTATTACGCCATGGTCACACTTGTCGAAGGCTTTTGCAAAGTCTGTATATATTACATCTGCATTCTTTTTGTCTTCTAGTGCATCTAGGACCTTGTCGTAGTGATCCAATACTTGAGACAGACAGGAGCGATCTGTTCTAAACCCATGTTGCCTTGGGATGTGTAACTGATGGGTTTCTAGATGGGTGGTGATCTTGCTTCTTAGGACCCTTTCAAAGATTTTATGATATGGGATGTTAGTGCTATCGATCTGTAGTTCTTTGCTGTTGCTTTACTGCCCCCTTTGTGGAGTGGGGCTATGTCTGTTGCTTTTAGTAACTGTGGGACGACCCCCGTGTCCATGCTCCCTCTCCATAGGATGGAAAAGGCTCGTGATAGGGGCTTCTTGCAGTTCTTGATGAACACAGAGTTCCATGAGTCTGGCCCTGGGGCAGAGTGCATGGGCATGTCATTTATCGCCTGTTCGAAGTCATTTGGCGTCAGGATAACATCGGATAGGCTTGTGTTAACCAAATTTTGTGGCTCTCTCATAAAAAAATCATTTTGATCTTCGACTCTCAGTCTGGTTAGTGGCTTGCTAAAAACTGAGTCATATTGGGACTTGAGTAGCTCACTCATTTCCTTGCTGTCATCTGTGTAGGACTCATCTTGTTTAAGTAGGGGCCCAATACTGGATGTTGTTCTCGACTTTGATTTGGCATAGGAGAAGAAATACTTTGGGTTTCTTTCGATTTCATTTATGGCTTTTAGTTCATCCCGCGATTCATGACTCCTATAAGATTCCTTTAGCTTAAGTTCGATGCTTGCTATTTCTCTGACCAGTGTCTCCCTACGCATTTCAGATATATTGACCTCTTTTAGCCGCTCTTTTATTCTTTTCCGTCGCCTGTAAAGGGAGCGCCTGTCTCTTTCTATTTTACATATACTCCGCCTTTTTCTTAGAGGAATAAGCCTTGTGCATACATCGAGTGCCACCAAGTTAATCTGTTCTAGGCATAAGTTGGGATCTGTGTTGCTTAGTATATCTTCCCAGCTTATATCGGTTAGGACTTGGTTTACTTGGTCCCACTTTATGTTTTTGTTATTGAAGTTGAATTTGGTGAATGCTCCCTCGTGACTAATCTCATTATGTCTGTCTGGGGCTCCACGCATACATGTCTGAACCTCAATTATGTTGTGATCGGAGTATATTGTTTTTGATATGGTGACATTTCTTATCAGATCATCATTGTTAGTGAATATGAGGTCTAGTGTATTCTCCAGTCTAGTAGGCTCTATTATTTGCTGGTTTAAATTGAATTTTGTGCAGAGATTTAAAAGCTCGTGTGGGTGTGAGTTTTCATCACAGCTACCTCCTGGTGTTATTACTGCAACAATATTATTTGCTATATTCCTCCATTTTAGGTGCCTTAAGTTGAAATCCCCCGGCAGCAAGATGCTGGGTGCAGGAGCTGGAAGATTTTCCAGACAGTGGTCAATTTTTAACAGCTGTTCCTGGAATTGCTGGGATGTTGCATCTGGAGGCTTGTAGACTATCACAATGACTAGGTTTTGGTTCTCGACCTTTACTGCGAAAACTTCCACTACATCATTTGAGGCATTAAGCAGTTCTGTGCAAACAAGTGACTCTGCAATGTACAGGCCAACCCGCCTCTTTTGCCTGTTCACTCTGTCACATCTGTATAGGTTGTAACCTGGGATCCATATTTCGTTGTCCAAGTGATCCTTTATGTGGGTCTCAGTGAAAGCCGCGAACATTGCCTTTGCCTCTGCAAGCAGTCCACGGATGAAAGGTATTTTGATGTTTGTTGCTTTCTTTAGACCCTGTATATTTGCAAAGAAGAATGTCATCGGACTGGTGGTATTGTTGGTACTGGGGGGTGTTTTTTTCCAGCATTAGTATCTGTATCTGTTGGTTTGGAGTGGAGGCCATCGACTGTGGTTCCACTCCAGGAATGACTGGATTTGGTGTACGATTTCTGCAATTTCCTGCCAGTTTTTTTTCCTTCTTGGCACTAAAAAACCTCTCCCTCTTGAGTGGCTGTGGCTACCCAGGTTTTCCCATGGCCTGGATGTTTTTGTATCTTTTTGTCCCCTTTAGATGGTGTGCCTGGCAATTTAAGTTATAGCACAGTCTTTCCTGTACTGAAGAGGTACACATTTCAGGGTGAAAAAGCTTACAGGAAGGGAGTTTGCATTTTCCTGTTGTCATATGGGCACGGCATTTTCTAGGGTGGTCATATATATATATATATATATATATATATATATATATATATATATATATATATATATATATATATATATATATATATATAGATATATATGTGTGTGTGTGTGTGTGTGTGTGTGTACTCAACTAGTTGTACTCACCTAGTTGAGGTTGCAGGGGTCGAGTCCTAGCTCCTGGCCCCGCCTCTTCGCTGGTCGCTACTAGATCCTCTCTCTCTCTGCTCCATGAGCTTTATCATACCTCATCTTAAAGCTATGTATGGTTCCTGCCTCCACTACATCACTTGCTAGGCTATTCCACTTCCTGAAGACTCTACGACTGAAGAAATACTTCCTAACATCCCTGTGACTCGTCTGAGTCTTCAGCTTCCAATTGTGACCCCTTGATTCTGTGTCCCCTCTCTGGAACAACCTGTCTCTTTCCACCTTATCTATTCCACGCAGTATTTTGTATGTCGCTATCATGTCTCCCCTGACCCTCCTGTCCTCCAGTGTCGTCAGTCCGATTTCCCTCAACCTTCGTAAGACATTTCCCTGAGTTCCGGAACTAGCCTTCTTGCAAACCTTTGTACTTTGCCTAATTTCTTGAAGTGCTTGACCAGGTGTGGGTTCCAAACTGGTGCTGTATACTCCAGTATGGGCCTGACGTACACGGTGTACAGTGTCTTGAACGATTTCTTACTAAGGTTTCAGAACACTATTCTCAGGTTTGCCAGGAGCCCATATGCTGCAGCAGTTATCTGGTTGATGTGTGCCTCCGGAGGCGTGCTTCGTGGTATGGTCACCCCAAGATCTTTCTCCTTGAGTGAGGTTTGCAGTCTATGTCCACCTAGCCTGTACTCTGTCTGCGTTCTTCTTTGCCCTTCCCCATGACTTTGCATTTGGAAGGGTTGAATTCGAGAAGCCAGTTGCTGGACCACGTGTCCAGGCTGTCTAGGTCTCTTTGTATTCCTGCCTGATCCTCGTCTGATTTAATTCTTCTCATTAACTTTAAATCATCTATCCCTTAAGTCATGTCATTCACATATATCAAAAATAGCACTGGTCCCAGGACTGACCCCTGTGGGACCCCGCTCGTCACAGGCACCCACTGTGATACCTCATCACATACCATGACTCGTTGTTGCCTCCCTGTCAGGTATTCTCTGATCCATTGCAGTGCCCTTCCTGTTATACGCGCCTGATCTTCCAGCTTCTGCACTAATCTCTTGTGAGGAACTGTGTCGAAGGCCTTCCTGCAGTCCAAGAAAATGCAATCAACCCACCCCTCTCTCTCGTGCCTTACTTCTGTTACCTTGTCATAAAACTCCAGAAGGTTTGTGACACAGGATTTGCCTTCCATGAACCCGTGCGGTTGTCGTTTACAATCTCGCTTCATTCCAGATGCTCCACCACTCTCCTCCTGATAATCTTCTCCATGACTTTGCATACTATACACGTCAATGACACAAATCTGTAGTTTAATGTCTCGTGTTTGCCTCCTTTCTTAAAAATGGTGACTACATTTGTCATCTTCCATACCTCAGGTAGTTGCCCAGTTTTGATGGATGTGTTGAAGATTTTCGATAGTGGCGCACACAGCATCTCTGCTCCCCCTCTAACCCCTCTAAGGACCCAAGGAAAGATGTTGTCTGGTTCCACCGTCTTTAAGGCATCAAGTTCACATAGCAGCTCCTTCACCTCTTCCTCGGTTGTGTGTATTTTATCCAGCACTTGTTGGTGTACCTCCCCCCCCCTTCCCTATTCTGACTTCGTGGAGTCCTTCCTGTCTCTACTGTAAATACTCCTTTAAATCTCATGTTGAACTCCACACATACTTCTTGGTCGTTTCATGTGAACTCCCCGCCTTCCTCAGCCTGATTACCTGGTCCATGACTGTTGTTTTCCTCCTGATGTGGTTATACAATAGCTTCGGGTCAGATTTGACTTTCGATGCTATGTTATTTTCGTATTGTCGCTGACCCTCCCCTCTTATCTGTGCGTGTGTGTGTGTGTGTGTCGTGCCTAATAGGGAAAACTTGCAATTTTGGCTTAAATAGCGGCGCTCTTCTTGCCAAATAAGGAAAGCGAAAAATTAAGCGCGCAATAATTGCGCAAAAATCATTCTGAGCCTAACGAAAAAAATATATTTCATTGTGTTTATTAAATTACTGTAAACTTATTGAAAACATATTTAGTTGGATTAGGCTTAATTTAAATGCATTTGATATAATAAGGTTATGTAAGTTTTCAAAGGTTCTTTTGGTGCAAAAATTAAATTTTTACATTTAATAATATATATGAAAAAATATATCTTTAAACGTTTAAGAGAAAATTTTAGAAAGGACTTAATTTTAAATGAGTTGTTGTTAAGAGACCAGTTTTACCTATTCGGCACGATATATATATATATATATATATATATATATATATATATATATATATATATATATATATATATATATATATATATATATATATATATATATATATATATATATATATATATATATATATATATATATATATATATATATATATATATATATATAACACTGATCTCTGGCTGAAGGAGACTCGAACCTATGAACCTTGGAAACAAGGTACGCAGTGCTTTACCAATCTACCCACACTGGACCAATACCTTGGAGTCCAGCTTGCGCTAGACTTTGATCCAAGGCAGCTAGCTTTCAGGGAGAAGGCTTACAGCTTTTCATGTCATCCCCTGCATGCATCAGCCTTACTAGAGATATTAACAATGCAAGGAATTCGCAAGAGCAGGCGAAATATACACAAATATGTATATATATATATATATATATATATATATATATATATATATATATATATATATATATATATATATATATATATATATATATATATATATATATATATATATATATATATATATATATATATAATATATATATATAATATATATATATATATATATATATATATATATATATATATATATAATATATATAAAAAATATATATATAATATATATATACATATATATACATATATATATATATATATATATATATATATATATATATATATATAATATATATAATATATATAATATATATATATATATATATATATATATATAGGTAGTAGGTTGGTAGACAGCAACCACCCAGGGAAGTACTACCGTCCTGCCAGATGACTGTGAAACAAAAACCTGTAACTGTTTTGCATGATGGTAGGATTGCTGGTTTCTTTTTCTGTCTCATAAACACGCTAAGATAACAGGGATATCTTGCTACTCCTACTTACACTTTGGTCACACTTCACAGACACGCACATGCATATATATATATACATACATCTAGGTTTTTCTCCTTTTTCTAAATAGCTCTTGTTCTTTTTTATTTCTTCTATTGTCCATGGGGAAGTGGAAAAGAATCTTTCCTCCGTAAGCCATGCGTGTCGTATGAGGCGACTAAAATGCCGGGAGCAATGGGCTAGTAACCCCTTCTCCTGTATACAATTACTAAAAAAGAGAAGAAGAAAAACTTTATAAAACTGGGTTGCTTAAATGTGCGTGGATGTAGTGCGGATGACAAGAAACAGATGATTGCTGATGTTATGAATGAAAAGAAGTTGGATGTCCTGGCCCTAAGCGAAACAAAGCTGAAGGGGGTAGGAGAGTTTCAGTGGGGGGAAATAAATGGGATTAAATCTGGAGTATCTGAGAGAGTTAGAGCAAAGGAAGGGGTAGCAGTAATGTTAAATGATCAGTTATGGAAGGAGAAAAGAGAATATGAATGTGTAAATTCAAGAATTATGTGGATTAAAGTAAAGGTTGGATGCGAGAAGTGGGTCATAATAAGCGTGTATGCACCTGGAGAAGAGAGGAATGCAGAGGAGAGAGAGAGATTTTGGGAGATGTTAAGTGAATGTATAGGAGCCTTTGAACCAAGTGAGAGAGTAATTGTGGTAGGGGACTTGAATGCTAAAGTAGGAGAAACTTTTAGAGAGGGTGTGGTAGGTAAGTTTGGGGTGCCAGGTGTAAATGATAATGGGAGCCCTTTGATTGAACTTTGTATAGAAAGGGGTTTAGTTATAGGTAATACATATTTTAAGAAAAAGAGGATAAATAAGTATACACGATATGATGTAGGGCGAAATGACAGTAGTTTGTTGGATTATGTATTGGTAGATAAAAGACTGTTGAGTAGACTTCAGGATGTACATGTTTATAGAGGGGCCACAGATATATCAGATCACTTTCTAGTTGTAGCTACACTGAGAGTAAAAGGTAGATGGGATACAAGGAGAATAGAAGCATCAGGGAAGAGAGAGGTGAAGGTTTATAAACTAAAAGAGGAGGCAGTTAGGGTAAGATATAAACAGCTATTGGAGGATAGATGGGCTAATGAGAGCATAGGCAATGGGGTCGAAGAGGTATGGGGTAGGTTTAAAAATGTAGTGTTAGAGTGTTCAGCAGAAGTTTGTGGTTACAGGAAAGTGGGTGCAGGAGGGAAGAGGAGCGATTGGTGGAATGATGATGTAAAGAGAGTAGTAAGGGAGAAAAAGTTAGCATATGAGAAGTTTTTACAAAGTAGAAGTGATGCAAGGAGGGAAGAGTATATGGAGAAAAAGAGAGAAGTTAAGAGAGTGGTGAAGCAATGTAAAAAGAGAGCAAATGAGAGAGTGGGTGAGATGTTATCAACAAATTTTGTTGAAAATAAGAAAAAGTTTTGGAGTGAGATTAACAAGTTAAGAAAGCCTAGAGAACAAATGGATTTGTCAGTTAAAAATAGGAGAGGAGAGTTATTAAATGGAGAGGTAGAGGTATTGGGAAGATGGAAGGAATATTTTGAGGAATTGTTAAATGTTGATGAAGATAGGGAAGCTGTGATTTCGTGTATAGGGCAAGGAGGAATAACATCTTGTAGGAGTGAGGAAGAGCCAGTTGTGAGTGTGGGGGAAGTTCGTGAGGCAGTAGGTAAAATGAAAGGGGGTAAGGCAGCCGGGATTGATGGGATAAAGGTAGAAATGTTAAAAGCAGGTGGGGATATAGTTTTGGAGTGGTTGGTGCAATTATTTAATAAATGTATGGAAGAGGGTAAGGTACCTAGGGATTGGCAGAGAGCATGCATAGTTCCTTTGTATAAAGGCAAAGGGGATAAAAGAGAGTGCAAAAATTATAGGGGGATAAGTCTGTTGAGTGTACCTGGTAAAGTGTATGGTAGAGTTATAATTGAAAGAATTAAGAGTAAGACGGAGAATAGGATAGCAGATGAACAAGGAGGCTTTAGGAAAGGTAGGGGGTGTGTGGACCAGGTGTTTACAGTGAAACATATAAGTGAACAGTATTTAGATAAGGCTAAAGAGGTCTTTGTGGCATTTATGGATTTGGAAAAGGCGTATGACAGGGTGGATAGGGGGGCAATGTGGCAGATGTTGCAAGTGTATGGTGTAGGAGGTAGGTTACTGAAAGCAGTGAAGAGTTTTTACGAGGATAGTGAGGCTCAAGTTAGAGTATGTAGGAAAGAGGGAAATTTTTTCCCAGTAAAAGTAGGCCTTAGACAAGGATGTGTGATGTCACCGTGGTTGTTTAATATATTTATAGATGGGGTTGTAAGAGAAGTAAATGCGAGGGTCTTGGCAAGAGGCGTGGAGTTAAAAGATAAAGAATCACACACAAAGTGGGAGTTGTCACAGCTGCTCTTTGCCGATGACACTGTGCTCTTGGGAGATTCTGAAGAGAAGTTGCAGAGATTGGTGGATGAATTTGGTAGGGTGTGCAAAAGAAGAAAATTAAAGGTGAATACAGGAAAGAGTAAGGTTATGAGGATAACAAAAAGATTAGGTGATGAAAGATTGAATATCAGATTGGAGGGAGAGAGTATGGAGGAGGTGAACGTATTCAGATATTTGGGAGTGGACGTGTCAGCGGATGGGTCTATGAAAGATGAGGTGAATCATAGAATTGATGAGGGAAAAAGAGTGAGTGGTGCACTTAGGAGTCTGTGGAGACAAAGAACTTTGTCCTTGGAGGCAAAGAGGGGAATGTATGAGAGTATAGTTTTACCAACGCTCTTATATGGGTGTGAAGCGTGGGTGATGAATGTTGCAGCGAGGAGAAGGCTGGAGGCAGTGGAGATGTCATGTCTGAGGGCAATGTGTGGTGTGAATATAATGCAGAGAATTCGTAGTTTGGAAGTTAGGAGGAGGTGCGGGATTACCAAAACTGTTGTCCAGAGGGCTGAGGAAGGGTTGTTGAGGTGGTTCGGACATGTAGAGAGAATGGAGCGAAACAGAATGACTTCAAGAGTGTATCAGTCTGTAGTGGAAGGAAGGCGGGGTAGGGGTCGGCCTAGGAAGGGTTGGAGGGAGGGGGTAAAGGAGGTTTTGTGTGCGAGGGGCTTGGACTTCCAGCAGGCATGCGTGAGCGTGTTTGATAGGAGTGAATGGAGACAAATGGTTTTTAATACTTGACGTGCTGTTGGAGTGTGAGCAAAGTAACATTTATGAAGGGATTCAGGGAAACCGGCAGGCCGGACTTGAGTCCTGGAGATGGGAAGTACAGTGCCTGCACTCTGAAGGAGGGGTGTTAATGTTGCAGTTTAAAAACTGTAGTGTAAAGCACCCTTCTGGCAAGACAGTGATGGAGTGAATGATGGTGAAAGTTTTTCTTTTTCGGGCCACCCTGCCTTGGTGGGAATCGGCCGGTATGATAATAATAATAAAAAAATATATATATATATACATATATATATATATATATATATATATATATATATATATATATATATATATATATATATATATAATATGTATACATGTGTATATATATATATATATATATATATATATATATATATATATATATATTATATATATATATAATATATATATGTATATATGTATATAATATGTATATTATATATATATAATATGTATATATAATATATATAATATATATATATATATATATAATATATATAATATATATAATATATATATATATAATATATAATATATATATATATATATAATATAAATATATATATATATATCCTCCATGGGGAAGTGGAACAGAATTCTTCCTCCGTAAGCCATGCGTGTTGTAAGAGGCGACTAAAATGCCGGGAGCAAGGAGCTAGTAACCCCTTCTCCTGTATATATTACTAAATGTAAAAGGAGAAACTTTCGTTTTTTCTTTTGGGCCACCCTGCCTCGGTGGGATACGGCCGGTGTGTTGAAAGAAAGAAAAGATATATATATATACATATATTATATATATATATATGTAAATATATATATATATACATATATATATATATATATATATATATATATATATATATCTATATATATATATATTTATATTATATATATATATATATATATATATATATATATATATATATATATATATATATATATATATATATATATATATATATATATATATATATATATATATATATATATATATATATATATATATATATATATATATATATGTCGTGCCGAATATGTAAAACTGGTCAGTTAGCAAGAACTTTCGAACTTTCCGAAATTTTCTCTTATACGTTTAAAGATATATTTTTTTCATTAACGTTAATGTAAAAAATTTTAATTTTGCACCAAAAGAATCTTAGAAAACTTACCTAACCTTATTATAACAAGAGCAATTTATTTTAGCCTAACCCAACTAAATATATTTTAGATTTGTTTACAATAATTTAATACTAAACAAATACAATGAAATATATTTTTTTCGTTAGGTTCAGAATGATTTTGGCGAAATTATTGCATACACAAATTTTCGCATGTCCTATATGGCAAGATGAGCGTTGCTATTTAAGCCAAGATCGCAAGTTCTGCCTATTCGGCACGACATATATATATATATATATATATATATATATATATATATATATATATATATATATATATATATATATATATATATATATATATATATATATATATAAAATAAGTATATATATATATATATATATATATATATATATATATATATATATATATATATATATATATATATATATATATATATATATATATATATATATATATCCATATAGCATTTATGGATTTGGAAAAGGCATATGACAGGGTGGATAGGGGGGCAATGTGGCAGATGTTGCAAGTGTATGGTGTAGGAGGTAGGTTACTGAAAGCAGTGAAGAGTTTTTACGAGGATAGTGAGGCTCAAGTTAGAGTATGTAGGAAAGAGGGAAATTATTTCCCAGTAAAAGTAGGCCTTAGACAAGGATGTGTGATGTCACCGTGGTTGTTTAATATATTTATAGATGGGGTTGTAAGAGAAGTAAATGCGAGGGTCTTGGCAAGAGGCGTGGAGTTAAAAGATAAAGAATCACACACAAAGTGGGAGTTGTCACAGCTGCTCTTTGCTGATGACACTGTGCTCTTGGGAGATTCTGAAGAGAAGTTGCAGAGATTGGTGGATGAATTTGGTAGGGTGTGCAAAAGAAGAAAATTAAAGGTGAATACAGGAAAGAGTAAGGTTATGAGGATAACAAAAAGATTAGGTGATGAAAGATTGAATATCAGATTGGAGGGAGAAAGTATGGAGGAGGTAAATGTATTCAGATATTTGGGAGTGGACGTGTCAGCGGATGGGTCTATGAAAGATGAGGTGAATCATAGAATTGATGAGGGGAAAAGAGTGAGTGGTGCACTTAGGAGTCTGTGGAGACAAAGAACTTTGTCCTTGGAGGCAAAGAGGGGAATGTATGAGAGTATAGTTTTACCAACGCTCTTATATGGGTGTGAAGCATGGGTGATGAATGTTGCAGCGAGGAGAAGGCTGGAGGCAGTGGAGATGTCATGTCTGAGGGCAATGTGTGGTGTGAATATAATGCAGAGAATTCGTAGTTTGGAAGTTAGGAGGAGGTGCGGGATTACCAAAACTGTTGTCCAGAGGGCTGAGGAAGGGTTGTTGAGGTGGTTCGGACATGTAGAGAGAATGGAGCGAAACAGAATGACTTCAAGAGTGTATCAGTCCGTAGTGGAAGGAAGGCGGAGTAGGGGTCGGCCTAGGAAAGGTTGGAGAGAGGGGGTAAAGGAGGATTTGTGTGCGAGGGGCTTGGACTTCCAGCAGGTATGCGTGAGCGTGTTTGATAGGAGTGAATGGAGACAAATGGTTTTTAATACTTGACGTGCTGTTGGAGTGTGAGCAAAGTAACATTTATGAAGGGGTTCAGGGAAACCGGCAGGCCGGACTTGAGTCCTGGAGATGGGAAGTACAGTGCCTGCACTCTGAAGGAGGGGTGTTAATGTTGCAGTTTAAAAACTGTAGTGTAAAGCACCCTTCTGGCAAGACAGTGATGGAGTGAATGATGGTGAAAGTTTTTCTTTTTCGGGCCACCCTGCCTTGGTGGGAATCGGCCAGTGTGATAATAATAATAATAATAATATATATATATATATATATATATATATATATATATATATATATATGTATATATATATATATATATATATATATATATATAAATATATAATATATATATATATATATATATATATATATATATATATATATATATATATATATATAGATCGCAAGTTCTGCCTATTCGGCACGACATATATATATACATATATAAATATATATATATATATATATATATAAATATATATAAATATATATAAATATATACATATATATATATATATATATATATAAATATATATAAATATATACATATATATATATATACATATATATATATATATACATATATATATATATATATATATGTATATATATATATATATGTATATATATATATATATATACATACATATGTACATACATATATACATACATATGTACATACATATATACATACATATGTACATACATATATACATACATATGTACATACATATATACATACATATGTACATACATATATACATACATATGTACATACATAAATATACACAAGTAGTGATGAAGGCAGCTCAATGGCTCATTCTATAGAGTGGCTCCCACAGTATGGCTCCCACAGTATGGCTCCTCCTGAAAGGGCTGCGGCTGAGTGGCTCCTTTTCCTGAGTGGCTCCTTTTCACACCTACATGCTAATGACCTTTTTCACACCTATATGCTAATGACCTTTTTCACACCTATATGCTAATGACCTTGACCCACCCACGACCCCACCCACGACCCCACCCATGACCCCACCCACGACCCCCACCCACGACCCCACCCACGACCCCACCCATGACCCCACCCACGACCCCCACCCACGACCCCCACCCACGACCCCCACCCACGACCCCCACCCACGACCCCCACCCGCGCCCCCCACCCTCCCCCCGCCCTCGCGCCCCCACTACCCCCACCCACGCCCCCTGCGCCCCCCCATGCCCGCGTCCCCGCGCCCCTACGACCCCCGCGCCCCCCACGCCCGCGCCCCCGCGACCCCCCACCCGCTCCCCCCCACGACCCCCCACCCGACCCTGCCCTCGCGCCAACCCACCGGCCCCACCGCGCCCTCACGCCTGCCCGTGCCCTCGCGCCCCACCCCGCGCCCCTCATGCCTGCCCGCGCCTTCTGCTGTGCCTTCTGCAGCGTCATCCAGATCGCCCCCGCTCCCCGAATTTTTTTCCAATTTTTTTCGAATTTTTTTTGAATTTCATTTTATTGTGCTCTCCACTTCCTCGAATCAAGTTTTTTGGATTGCCCCTCCCACTTTCACCCCCACCCCAATTTTTTTCGAATTTCTTTTTTATTGATAATACAAAGTCTCCATCTCCTCGGATCAAGTTTTTCTCGATATCAAAGACTCCAATTCCTCGGATCATATTTTTCTCGAAATCAAAGTCTCCATCTCCTCGGATCAAGTTTTCTCGATATCAAAGACTCCAATTCCTCGGATCAAATTTTTCTCGAAATCGAAGTCTCCATCTCCTTGGATCAAGTTTTCCCGATAATACAAAGACTCCAATTCCTCGGATCAAATTTTTCTCGAAATCAAAGTCTCCATCTCCTTGGATCAAGTTTTCTCGATAATACAAAGACTCCAATTCCTCGGATCAAATTTTTCTCGAAATCAAAGTCTCCATCTCCTTGGATCAAGCTTTTCTCGATAATACAAAGACTCCATCTCCTTGGATCAAAGTTTTTCTCGATAATACAAAGACTCCATCTCCTCGGATCAAGTTTTTGGATTCCCCCCTCTCAGGGTAAGCATTCAAATGAACTCCTCCTATGGGGCATGGTACTCTCTCTTACTACAGGTCTAAACAAGTGTGACGTCACCCCACCTGTGTTTACTCGGCGGTCAGTGACGTCACGTGATGACCTCACACATACAGGCTGAATCTTGTCGACTTCCCCCTATGTCAGTGACGTCACGTGATGACCTCACACATACAGGCTGAATCTCGTCGACTTCCCCCTATGTCAGTGACGTCACGCGATGACCCCACACACACAGGCTGAATCTTGTCGACTTCCCCCTATGTCAGTGACGTCACGTGATGACCTCACACATACAGGCTGAATCTTGTCGACTTCCCTCTATGTCAGTGACGTCACGTGATGACCTCACACATACAGGCTGAATCTTGTCGACTTCCCCCTATGTCAGTGACGTCACGTGATGACCTCACACATACAGGCTGAATCTTGTCGACTTCCCCCTATGTCAGTGACGTCACGTGATGACCTCACACATACAGGCTGAATCTTGTCGACTTCCCCCTACACATTTTTCACTCTTAACCCAGGATAATCCAAATAATTTCACATTTTATTCGTTAATACCCACAACAATCCACAAGTCTAGACATTTTTCTCGTTTTAACTAATTCGTCTCAGGTCACTCCCCACGAAGTAACCTTCTCTCTCTCCTCCTCCCCACCCTCCCGAACCCTCACACTCCAACCAACACCTCACAATTTTCACTCATAACCCCCAATTTTTTCTCGTTTTAACTATTTCATCAGAAAGTCACCACAACACTTATAACCACTTTTCGATAAATTCACTAGTCACAATTTTACATATTACGAAGTTAATACGCACACACACCTCACTTTACTTTGAACACCTTCAAAACACTCTCATAAATCATTTGAGTACTCACAAAAATACCTTTGAACATTTCCAAACAACACTGAAACACTTCCAAAATATCATTTTGAATACTCCCAAATAAGATTTGACAGCTCTAATTTATCTGCACTTACACATTTCATTAAATTACAACTCATCCCCCCAAACTCCTCCCTCAGTCTCCAGACTTCACAACATTATCACAAAAACTAACTCAAACACTTTACTTTGAACATCACCAAAAAACACTATCAATTACCTTTAAATACTCCAAAAACATCATTCGAACACCCCCAAATCACCTCTGAATACTCCCAGAACACCTTAATAAGTACTCTTGCACATCATTTGAACACCTTCAAAAACACCTTTGAACATTTCCAAACAACACTGAAACACTTCCAAAACACCATTTGAGTACTCCCAAATACACCACTGAATACTACTAAAACACCACTGAATACACTCAAAACACCAAAAAAAAAAACACCATAAACTAAGATCAACACCCACATCCCACAACACCCACAACCCACAACACCCACATCCCACAACACCCACAAGCCACATCACCCACACCCACAACCCACATCACCCACCCCCACAACACACACAACCCACATCACCCACACCCCACAATTTTTTTTCTCGTTTTAACTAATTTCATCAGAAAGTCACAACAACAACAACCCACAACTTATAATCACACCTTTGAATAACCTCAAAACACCATTTGAGTACTCCCAAATACACCACTGAATACTACTAAAACACCACTGAATACACTCAAAACACCACCAAAATCACCATAAACTAAGATCAACACCCACATCCCACAACATCCACAACCCACAACATCCACATCCCACATCATCCACAACCCACATCACCCACACCCCACAATTTTTTCTCGTTTTAACTAATTTCATCACAAAGTCACAACAACAACACCCAAAACACCCACATCCCACATCACCCACAACCCACATCACCCACACCCCACAACACCCACAACCCACAATTTTTTTTTCTCGTTTTAACTAATTTCATCAGAAAAAGTCACAACAACCAACTTACAATCACTTTTCAGCATCTCTAGTTCGACAACAACACCCACAAACCCACAACACCCACATCCCACATCACCCACAACCCACAACACCCACAACCCACAATTTTTTTTTCTCGTTTTAACTAATTTCATCAGAAAAAGTCACAACAACCAACTTACAATCACTTTTCAGCATCTCTAGTTCGACAACAACACCCACAACCCACATCACCCACACCCCACAACACCCACAACCCACAATTTTTTTTCACGTTTTAACTAATTTCATCAGAAAAAAAAGTCACAACAACAACCCACAACTTATAACCACTTTTTCGGTATCTCTAGTTCGACAACAACACCCACAACACCCACATCCCACAACACCCACATCCTACAATTTTTTCTCGTTTTAACTAATTTCATCAGAAAAAGTCACATCAACAACCCACAACTTATAACCACTTTTCAGCGTCTCTAGTTCGACAACAACACCAACAACCCACAACACCCACATCCCACAACACCCACATCCCACATCACCCACACCCCCACAACTTATAACCACTTTTTTCGGTAACTAGTTCGACAACAACACCCACAACCCACAACACCCACAACACCCACAACCCACATTTTTTTCTCGTTTTAACTAATTTCATCAGAAAAAGTCACATCAACAACCCACAACTTATAACCACTTTTCAGCATCTCTAGTTCGACAACAACACCCACAACCCACAACACCCACATCCCACAACACCCACATCCCACATCACCCACACCCCCACAACAACTACCCACAACTTATAACCACTTTTTTCGGTATCTCTAGTTCGACAACAACACCCACAACCCACAACACCCACAACACCCACAACCCACAATTTTTTTTCTCGTTTTAACTAATTTCATCAGAAAAAGTCACATCAACAACCCACAACTTATAACCACTTTTTCGACATCACTAGTTCCACAACAACACCCACAACCACCAACACCCCACAACCCACAATTTTTTTCTCGTTTTAACTAATTTCATCAGAAAAAGTCACAAAAACAACCCACTTATATCATCTTTTTTGATATCTCTAGTTCGACTACATTACCCACAACCCTCATCAATTACCAATTTTATTCACATTTTTTCCCCTTCTTTTTACTGAATCTTAAATGTAATACACATTCCTCTTTACATTACTAAAATTCTAATAAAATCCTCTCCATATCCATCTCCTTGTATCCACATAAATTGATATTATACTCGCATCAACTAATCTCACTACCCAACTATTGCGACATGTTTCAACACCCTCCATTCTTTTCCAATATATCATAACTTTTCAATTCTATAATTTCTTTTTAAAATATTCACACATTACCTTTATTTTCAGTAAAATCTCCCCATATTTCATTAAATTTCTAATACAACCCTCCCCATACTCCTCTCCATCTCACCCGCATTTCTTCACATCCACTCACCCATCTCCCAACACACCTCTTCTGAACACACACAAAATCACATTTCACATCCACAAATGCATCTCATCACCCATCTCAAATCCACTAAAATCACTGTAACCAAGATATTCGCAAAACTCTAGGACCACCTAACACACAAACACACACACACAAACACACACACACACACACACACACACACACACACACACACACACACAGGAGCTAGGACTCGACCCCTGCAACCACAAATAGGTGAGTACACACACACACACACACACACACACACACACACACACACACACACACCTCACTTTACTTTGAACACCTTCAAAACACTCTCATACATCATTTGAGACCACCTTTTCTCAATATCTCTCATCCACAACCTTTATCATCTCACTACAGAACAACCCCAAGATTACTTCGAACACTCTCATAAATCATTTGATTACTCACATAAACACCTTTGAACATTTCCAAACAACACTGAAGCACTTCCAAAATATCATTTTGATTACTCCCAAATAAGATTTACTATCTCTAATTTATCTACACTTACATATTTCATTAACTGAAATTACAACACATCCACCATACTACTCCCTCAGTCTCCAGACTTTACAACATTAACACAAAAACTAACTCGGACACTTATGACATGAGACATTTTACCAAAACTAACACAAACACATATCTGTTATATCTCCAATATCTAAGATCACCACAATCAAGACGTTTGCCAAATTCTATAACCCCACCACTAAGATCACACATTTTTTTTTTGTACACATTCTCTTAAAACATCATCATAACGAAGATCACTGAAACTATCTATACTTTTACTAAGATCACATAACATTTTGTCTTCTCTAACTCACCCACCAATTCACATTCTCATTCACACTTACACATTTTCATTAACCGAAATTACATCTCATCCACCAAACTCCTCCCTCATTCTCCAGACTTTACAACATTAGCACAAAAAAAAACTAACTCATACACTTATGACATGAGACATTACCATATCTAACACACTGACTAACTTTGAACCAACTCTGAACACCACTGATCATCTTCAAAAAATACTCTGCACATCATTTGAACACCTTCAAAAAACACCATCAAACACCTCCGAATACTCCCAAAACACTGCTGATTACTACCAAATCACCACTGAATACTACCAAATCACCGTCAAAATCACCAGAAACTAAGTTTAACATCACCATCTAACATCCTTTTTATAGAAATCCCCTCAAATCACTATAACCAAGAACTCCCTCCCCATTTGGCGCATAAAAAAAAGCATGAACACAAACCTAATACGCAAACACTTAGTACATGATCACCATCAACTGAAAACATATCTTGTACACACACATAATCTAAGACAACCACCAACTATAATCACCCATGTTCACTTACCTCAAAAATCGCTAATATCACAGAAAACACTCATTTTTATAAACATTTCACACAAAAAAATCATATTTGACAATATCTAAGCGCACTCACCTCACTACCACCAACACACGATGTCACACCTCACAGGACCGACGAGCTCACCTCCAGTGACGTCACACTCCCATTGTGTTACTTGGTGGTTGGTAACATCACACCCAACCCACCTTGTTTCAACCTGTTGTACCCTACATTATCTAAGAACACTATATCCAAGACGATTACCAGATTTTATGACCCCACCACCAAGATCACAGAAAACACACATTTTTATAATTATTCACACAAAAATCACGATCACCAATTCCATATCATGTTTACCGTCATCTATCAACACTCATCACCAAGATCACCAAAAATCTAAGATCATGCATCTCAAAACTACTATGATCACTGAAAACACTTATTTTTTAAACATTCGCACAAAAATAAGACATACACAAAAATACCACAACACTTCCAACAACATCTATAACATAACATGAGCACTATAACATATCACTTTCACAAAAAAATAATACAGACACCCACATCTTATACATTTCAATCACAAATTTAAGACATGAGACATACACACCAAATCTAAGACATTCACCTCCAACTAAGACATACACATCTTAACTAAGACATACACCAAAAACCTATACTTGACATATTGCGGTATGAATATTCATACCGCATTTATGTTGCATATCACATTTCCTCATCCACATCATCCCTAAAACATCCTTCCTTATTCATTCCGTATATCTCCTAGAGTTGTTTTAACCCCGACGGCCCATCACGACGTAGGAGCCAGAGTGTAGTAGGTGGTGTTGGAGTGGTGATGGTTGCTCTGGCTCCTACGTCGTGATGGGCCCGTCGGGGTTAAAACAACTCTAGGAGATATACGGAATGAATAAGGAAGGATGTTTTAGGGATGATGTGGATGAGGAAATGTGATATGCAACATAAATGCGGTATGAATATTCATACCGCAATATGTCAAGTATAGGTTTTTGGTGTATGTCTTAGTTAAGATGTGTATGTCTTAGTTGGAGGTGAATGTCTTAGATTTGGTGTGTATGTCTCATGTCTTAAATTTGTGATTGAAATGTATAAGATGTGGGTGTCTGTGTATTATTTTTTTTTGTGATAGTGATATGTTATAGTGCTCATGTTATGTTATAGATGTTGGTGGAAGTGTTGTGGTATTTTTGTGTATGTCTTATTTTTGTGCGAATGTTTAAAAAATAAGTGTTTTCAGTGATCATAGTAGTTTTGAGATGCATGATCTTAGATTTTTGGTGATCTTGGTGATGAGTGTTGATAGATGACGGTAAACATGATATGGAATTGGTGATCGTGATTTTTGTGTGAATAATTATAAAAATGTGTGTTTTCTGTGATCTTGGTGGTGGGGTCATAAAATCTGGTAATCGTCTTGGATATAGTGTTCTTAGATAATGTAGGGTACAACAGGTTGAAACAAGGTGGGTTGGGTGTGATGTTACCAACCACCAAGTAACACAATGGGAGTGTGACGTCACTGGAGGTGAGCTCGTCGGTCCTGTGAGGTGTGACATCGTGTGTTGGTGGTAGTGAGGTGAGTGCGCTTAGATATTGTCAAATATGATTTTTTTGTGTGAAATGTTTATAAAAATGAGTGTTTTCTGTGATATTAGTGATTTTTGAGGTAAGTGAACATGGGTGATTGTAGTTGGTGGTTGTCTTAGATTATGTGTGTGTACAAGATATGTTTTCAGTTGATGGTGATCATGTACTAAGTGTTTGCGTATTAGGTTTGTGTTCATGCTTTTTTTTTTATGCGCCAAATGGGGAGGGAGTTCTTGGTTATAGTGATTTGAGGGGATTTCTATAAAAAGGATGTTAGATGGTGATGTTAAACTTAGTTTCTGGTGATTTTGACGGTGATTTGGTAGTATTCAGTGGTGATTTGGTAGTAATCAGTAGTGTTTTGGGAGTATTCGGATGTGTTTGATGGTGTTTTTTGAAGGTGTTCAAATGATGTGCAGAGTATTTTTTGAAGATGATCAGTGGTGTTCAGAGTTGGTTCAAAGTTAGTCAGTGTGTTAGATATGGTAATGTCTCATGTCATAAGTGTATGAGTTAGTTTTTTTTTGTGTTAATGTTGTAAAGTCTGGAGAATGAGGGAGGAGTTTGGTGGATGAGATGTAATTTCGGTTAATGAAAATGTGTAAGTGTGAATGAGAATGTGAATTGGTGGGTGAGTTAGAGAAGACAAAATGTTATGTGATCTTAGTAAAAGTATAGATAGTTTCAGTGATCTTCGTTATGATGATGTTTTAAGAGAATGTGTACAAAAAAAAATGTGTGATCTTAGTGGTGGGGTTATAGAATTTGGCAAACGTCTTGATTGTGGTGATCTTAGATATTGGAGATATAACAGATATGTGTTTGTGTTAGTTTTGGTAAAATGTCTCATGTCATAAGTGTCTGAGTTAGTTTTTGTGTTAATGTTGTAAAGTCTGGAGACTGAGGGAGTAGTATGGTGGATGTGTTGTAATTTCAGTTAATGAAATGTGTAAGTGTAGATAAATTAGAGATGATAAATCTTATTTGGGAGTAATCAAAATGATATTTTGGAAGTGCTTCAGTGTTGTTTGGAAATGTTCAAAGGTGTTTATGTGAGTATTCAAATGATTTATGAGAGTGTTCGAAGTAATCTTGGGGTTGTTCTGTAGTGAGATGATAAAGGTTGTGGATGAGAGATATTGAGAAAAGGTGGTCTCAAATGATGTATGAGAGTGTTTTGAAGGTGTTCAAAGTAAAGTGAGGTGTGTGTGTGTGTGTGTGTGTGTGTGTGTGTGTGTGTGTGTGTGTGTGTGTGTGTGTGTGTGTGTGTGTGTGTGTGTGTGTGTGTGTGTGTGTGTACTCACCTATTTGTGGTTGCAGGGGTCGAGTCCTAGCTCCTGTGTGTGTGTGTGTGTGTGTTTGTGTGTGTGTGTGTGTGTTAGGTGGTCATAGAGTTTTGTGAATATCTTGGTTACAGTGATTTTAGTGGATTTGAGATGGGTGATGAGATGCATTTGTGGATGTGAAATGTGATTTTTGTGTGTGTTCAGAAGAGGTGTGTTGGGAGATGGGTGAGTGGATGTGAAGAAATGCGGGTGAGATGGAGAGGGGTATGGGGAGGGTTGTATTAGAAATTTAATGAAATATGGGGAGATTTTACTGAAAATAAAGGTAATGTGTGAATATTTTAAAAAGAAATTATAGAATTGAAAAGTTATGATATATTGGAAAAGAATGGAGGGTGTTGAAACATGTCGCAATAGTTGGGTAGTGAGATTAGTTGATGCGAGTATAATATCAATTTATGTGGATACAAGGAGATGGGTATGGAGAGGATTTTATTAGAATTTTAGTAATGTAAAGAGGAATGTGTATTACATTTAAGATTCAGTAAAAAGAAGGGGAAAAAAATTGTGAATAAATTGGTAATTGATGAGGGTTGTGGGTAATGTAGTCGAACTAGAGATATCAAAAAAGATGATATAAGTGGGTTGTTTTTGTGACTTTTTCTGATGAAATTAGTTAAAACGAGAAAAAAATTGTGGGTTGTGGGGTGTTGGTGGTTGTGGGTGTTGTTGTCGAACTAGTGATGTCGAAAAAGTGGTTATAAGTTGTGGGTTGTTGATGTGACTTTTTCTGATGAAATTAGTTAAAACGAGAAAAAAAATTGTGGGTTGTGGGTGTTGTGGGTGTTGTGGGTTTTGGGTGTTGTTGTCGAACTAGAGATACCGAAAAAAGTGGTTATAAGTTGTGGGTAGTTGTTGTGGGGGTGTGGGTGATGTGGGATGTGGGTGTTGTGGGATGTGGGTGTTGTGGGTTGTGGGTGTTGTTGTCGAACTAGAGATGCTGAAAAGTGGTTATAAGTTGTGGGTTGTTGATGTGACTTTTTCTGATGAAATTAGTTAAAACGAGAAAAAATTGTGGGTTGTGGGTGTTGTGGGTGTTGTGGGTTGTGGGTGTTGTTGTTGAACTAGAGTTACCGAAAAAAGTGGTTATAAGTTGTGGGTAGTTGTTGTGGGGGTGTGGGTGATGTGGGATGTGGGTGTTGTGGGATGTGGGTGTTGTGGGTTGTGGGTGTTGTTGTCGAACTAGAGATGCTGAAAAGTGGTTATAAGTTGTGGGTTGTTGATGTGACTTTTTCTGATGAAATTAGTTAAAACGAGAAAAAATTGTGGGATGTGGGTGTTGTGGGATGTGGGTGTTGTGGGTGTGGTTGTCGAACTAGAGATACCGAAAAAGTGATTATAAGTTGTGGGTTGTTGTTGTGACTTTTTTTCTGATGAAATTAGTTAAAACGTGAAAAAAAAATTGTGGGTTGTGGGATGTGGGTGTTGCGGGATGTGGGTGTTGTGGATTGTGGGTGTTGTTGTCGAACTAGAGATGCTGAAAAGTGATTGTAAGTTGGTTGTTGTGACTTTTTCTGATGAAATTAGTTAAAACGAGAAAAAAAAATTGTGGGTTGTTGGTGTTGTGGGGTGTGGGTGATGTGGGTTGTGGGTGATGTGGGATGTGGGTGTTGTGGGTGTTGTTGATGTGACTTTGTGATGAAATTAGTTAAAACGAGAAAAAATTGTGGGGTGTGGGTGATGTGTGTTGTGGGTGATGTGGGATGTGGGTGTTGTGGGTTTTGGGTGTTGTGGGATGTGGGTGTTGATCTTAGTTTATGGTGATTTTGGTGGTGTTTTGAGTGTATTCAGTGGTGTTTTAGTAGTATTCAGTGGTGTATTTGGGAGTACTCAAATGGTGTTTTGAGGTTATTCAAAGGTGTGATTATAAGTTGTGAGTTGTTGTTGTTGTGACTTTCTGATGAAATTAGTTAAAACGAGAAAAAAATTGTGGGGTGTGGGTGATGTGGGTTGTGTGTGTTGTGGGGTGTGAGTGATGTGGGTTGTGGGTGTTGTGGGTGTGGGTGATGTGGGTTGTGGGTGTTGTGGGATGTGGGTGTTGTGGGTTGTGGGTGTTGTGGGATGTGGGTGTTGATCTTAGTTTATGGTGTTTTTGGTGGTGTTTTGAGTGTATTCAGTGGTGTTTTAGTAGTATTCAGTGGTGTATTTGGGAGTACTCAAATGGTGTTTTGGAAGTGTTTCAGTGTTGTTTGGAAATGTTCAAAGGTGTTTTTGAAGGTGTTCGAATGATGTGCAAGAGTACTTATGAAGGTGTTCTGGAAGTATTCAGAGGTGATTTGGGGGTGTTCGAATGATGTTTTTGGAGTATTTAAAGGTAATTGATAGTGTTTTTTGGTGATGTTCAAAGTAAAGTGTTTGAGTTAGTTTTTGTGATAATGTTGTGAAGTCTGGAGACTGAGGGAGGAGTTTGGGGGGATGAGTTGTAATTTAATGAAATGTGTAAGTGCAGATAAATTAGAGCTGTCAAATCTTATTTGGGAGTATTCAAAATGATATTTTGGAAGTGTTTCAGTGTTGTTTGGAAATGTTCAAAGGTATTTTTGTGAGTATTCAAATGATCTATGAGAGTGTTTTGAAGGTGTTCAAAGTAAAGTGAGGTGTGTGTGCGTATTAACTTTGTAATATGTAAAATTGTGACTAGTGAATTTATCGAAAAGTGGTTATAAGTGTTGTGGTGACTTTCTGATGAAATAGTTAAAACGAGAAAAAATTGGGGGTTATGAGTGAAAATTGTGAGGTGTTGGTTGGAGTGTGAGGGTTTGGGAGGGTGGGGAGGAGGAGAGAGAGAAGGTTACTTCGTGGGGAGTGACCTGAGATGAAATAGTTAAAACGAGAAAAATGTGTAGACTTGTGTTGTATTTTGTAAAGAAATTGTGGATTGTTGTGGGTATTAACGAAAAAAATGTGAAATTATTTGGATTATCCTGGGTTAAGAGTGAAAAATGTGTAGGGGGAAGTCGACAAGATTCAGCCTGTGTGTGTGGGGTCATCGCGTGACGTCACTGACATAGGGGGAAGTCGACGAGATTCAGCCTGTATGTGTGAGGTCATCACGTGACGTCACTGACATAGGGGGAAGTCGACAAGATTCAGCCTGTATTTGTGAGGTCATCATGTGACGTCACTGACCGCCGAGTAAACACAGGTGGGGTGACGTCACACTTGTTTAGACCTGTAGTAAGAAAGAGTACCATGCCCCATAGGAGGAGTTCATTTGAATGCTTACCCTGAGAGGGGGGAATCCAAAAACTTGATCCGAGGAGATGGAGTCTTTGTATTATCGAGAAAAACTTTGATCCAAGGAGATGGAGTCTTTGTATTATCGAGAAAAGCTTGATCCAAGGAGATAGAGACTTTGATTTCGAGAAAAATTTTATCCGAGGAATTGGAGTCTTTGTATTATCGAGAAAACTTGATCCAAGGAGATGGAGACTTTGATTTCGAGAAAAATTTGATCCGAGGAATTGGAGTCTTTGTATTATCGAGAAAACTTGATCCAAGGAGATGGAGACTTTGATTTCGAGAAAAATTTGATCCAAGGAATTGGAGTCTTTGATATCGAGAAAACTTGATCCGAGGAGATGGAGATTTTTATTTCGAGAAAAATTTGATCCGAGGAATTGGAGTCTTTGATATCGAGAAAAACTTGATCCGAGGAGATGGAGACTTTGTATTATTGAGAAAAAAAATTCGAAAAAAATTGGGGTGGGGGTGAAAGTGGGAGGGGTAATCCAAAAAACTTGATTCGAGGAAGTGGAGAGCACAATAAAATGAAATTCAAAAAAAATTCGAAAAAAATCGGAAAAAAATTCGGGGAGCGGGGGCGATCTGGACGACGCTGCAGAAGGCGCAGCAGAAGGCGCGGGCGGGCGTGAGGGGCACGAGGGCATGGGCAGGCACGAGGGGGCTGGTGGGTCGGCGCGAGGGCAGGGGCGGGTGGGGGGTCGTGGGGGGCATGGGTGGGGGGGTCGTGGGGGTGCAGAGGCACGGGCGTGGGGGCGCGGGGGGCGTGTGTGGGGGGTCGTAGGGGCGTGGGGGCACGGGCGTGGGGGGCGTGGGGGGCCCGGGGGGCGTGGGGGGCGCGGGGGCCGCGGGGGGCGCGGGGGGCGTGGGTGGGGGGTCATGGGGGCATGGGCGGGCGTGAGGGTGGGGTGGGTGGGGGTCGTGTGTGGGGGGCGTGGGTGGGGTCATGGGTGGGGTCATGGGTGGGGTCGTGGGTGGGATCATGAGTGGGGTCGTGGGTGAGGTCGTGGGTGGGGTCAAGGTCATTACCATATAGGTGTGAAAAAGGTCATTAGCATATATGTGTGAAAAGGAGCCACTCAGGAAAAGGAGCCACTCAGCCGCAGCCCTTTCAGGAGGAGCCATACTGTGGGCGCCATACTGTGGGAGCCACTCTGTAGAATGAGCCACTGAGCTGCCTTCATCACTACTTACACACTAGATATTTTTATCCAAGGAAATAGAACTGCTCTCTTTTCACTTGGATCAAACCTGATTTCCTTCCAATCCTCAGGTACTTTATGATCCTCATGGATTTAGTGCTTTCCAACAACAATAATAATAATAATAACTAAAACATATCCCCAGAGATAGAGTTCAACCCGCTATCGATCTTACAACGTCATGAGGCAATTATCCCGTGATTAATCGGGAAAATTTTCCAAATTACCTTAGTTTCCAAAAAAAAACTATAATTACGTCCTGCATGGCAGCTCTAAGTTCTAGAGTCAGAGATTTTCCGGCTGACAGATTAGTTATGTGGTAAATATTGTTTCCAAAATAGTCCTTTATTCTGTAAAAAAATAAAACGAGTAATACCCTAGCTAGAATAACTCACAACTATATAAATATATACATATATATATATATATATATATATATATATATATATATATATATATATATATATATATATATATATATATATATGCCACCTTTATATCAACAATGTATCTCTTAAATCTTCTGTGCCATATTATGTAATATAATATATATATATATATATATATACATATATATATATATATACATATATATATATATATACATATATATATATATATATATATATATATATATACATATGCGGTGTGTGGACCAGGTGTTTACAGTGAAACATATAAGTGAACAGTATTTAGATAAGGCTACAGAGGTCTTTGTGGCATTTATGGATTTGGAAAAGGCGTATGACAGGGTGGATAGGGGGGCAATGTGGCAGATGTTGCAGGTGTAGGGTGTAGGAGGTAGGTTACTGAAAGCAGTGAAGAGTTTTTACGAGGATAGTGAGGCTCAAGTTAGAGTATGTAGGAAAGAGGGAAATTATTTCCCAGTAAAAGTAGGCCTTAGACAAGGATGTGTGATGTCACCGTGGTTGTTTCATATATTTATAGATGGGGTTGTAAGAGAAGTAAATGCGAGGGTCTTGGCAAGAGGCGTGGAGTTAAAAGATAAAGAATCACACATAAAGTGGGAGTTGTCACAGTTGCTCTATGCTGATGACACTGTGCTCTTGGGAGATTCTGAAGAGAAGTTGCAGAGATTGGTGGATGAATTTGGTAGGATGTGCAAAAGAAGAAAATTAAAAGTGAATACAGGAAAGAGTAAGGTTATGAGGATAACAAAAAGATTAGGTGATGAAAGATTGGATATCAGATTGGAGGGAGAGAGTATGGAGGAGGTGAATGTATTCAGATATTTGGGAGTGGACGTGTCAGCGGGTGGGTCTATGAAAGATGAGGTGAATCATAGAATTGATGAGGGGAAAAGGGTGAGTGGTGCACTTAGGAGTCTGTGGAGACAAAGAACTTTGTCCTTGGAGGCAAAGAGGGGAATGTATGAGAGTATAGTTTTACCAACGCTCTTATATGGGTGTGAAGCATGGGTGATGAATGTTGCAGCGAGAAGAAGGCTGGAGGCAGTGGAGATGTCATGTCTGAGGGCAATGTGTGGTGTGAATATAATGCAGAGAATTCGTAGTTTGGAAGTTAGGAGGAGGTGCGGGATTACCAAAACTGTTGTCCAGAGGGCTGAGGAAGGGTTGTTGAGGTGGTTCGGACATGTAGAGAGAATGGAGCGAAACAGAGTGACTTCAAGAGTGTATCAGTCTGTAGTGGAAGGAAGGCGGGGTAGGGGTCGGCCTAGGAAAGGTTGGAGGGAGGGGGTAAAGGAGGTTTTGTGTGCGAGGGGCTTGGATTTCCAGCAGGCATGCGTGAGCGTGTTTGATAGGAGTGAATGGAGACAAATGGTTTTTAATACTTGACGTGCTGTTGGAGTGTGAGCAAAGTAAAATTTATGAAGGTGTTCAGGGAAACCGGTAGGCCGGACTTGAGTCCTGGAGATGGGAAGTACAGTGCCTGCACTCTGAAGGAGGGTGTTAATGTTGCAGTTTAAAAACTGTAGTGTAAAGCACCCTTCTGGCAAGACTTGAATGTTGGTGAAAGTTTTTCTTTTTCGGGCCACCCTGCGTTGGTGGGAATCGGCCAGTGTGATAATAAATATATATATATATATATATATATATATATATGTATATATATATATATATATAAACATATATATATATATATATATATACATATATATATATATACATATATATATATATATACATACATATATATATATATACATACATATATATATATATATATATATAAATACAAATATATATATATATATATATATATATATATAGAGATATATATATATATATATATAAAAATATATATATATATATAAATAAATATATATAGATATATATAAAGAAATATATATATATATATATATATATATATATATATATATATATATATATATATATGGTTGATCAGGCGCTGATCCACCAGGAGGCCTGGTCACAGACCGGGCCGCGGGGGCGTTGACCCCCGAAACTCTCTCCAGGTAAACTCCAGGTATACACACACACACACACACACACATACTAACCCTCCGAGTTAGTAATCTATAGAAAATATTCATCCGGTAATTTTAGAAATACAATATGAGTGAGGTGAGTGGCTCTCGTGCAGTTGATAGGTCTTAACTGCAACAACATCTGCTAAAATAAAGACGAGAGTCAGAATAAGAAGAAATAACACTGACTTCCTTGGATTATCTCAGCTTCAGTCAATATAATTCACCAGCAACATATAACTATAATAAAAACATGCGTATTGAAGTCTTTATATACACTCCCAGTGCGGTCTGTAAAACCGTATGTAATTAACATAAATAAAGATTATTATTATTATTATTATTATTATTAGCTTCTATGAGATGTTATTGAATTATCAGGAACGTACACGGTAAGCTGTCCAATATACAAGTACAGTTAGAAATAGAAATACAAATAGCTAGAGCTTCATTTAAGGAGGTTATTAATAGAATATTCAAGAGGTTGCTTGTAGAATTACAGTAAATCAACCATTCAAATCATTATGAAGCCCTGTGTAGTCTGCGGTCAATCAAACAAACGGGCTTCCACATGGATAAATTGTCATTTTTTGTTGGAAATTGGTGTCACGCCCCTTGTGCAGATATCCAAGAACTAGCTACAAGCAGTATTAAAACAGGGAAGTGTTTTTGGGTATGCCCAAATGAGATAAATCTGTGGACTAAAATCACAAGGGTATTAAAAGAGGATAACATCAAAGCTGCTTTCAAAGAAAACCTGGAAGCTTTCTACAACAGATGGGAACATAAAAAGTCTGGGCTGAATGGTACTGCCCTTGATACTGGCCATGTAGTCAGAAACTGTAAGGCTGGAGGTGATGTCCTGGTAGTCACTAAATGTGGGACTGATAGTGCTGTCCTGGGAGACAGTAATGGTGAAGCTGGAGGTGCTGTCCTGGGAGACAGTAATGGTGAAGCTGGAGGTGCTGTCCTGGGAGACACTAATGATGAAGCTGGAGGTGCTGTCCTGGGAGACAGTAAAGGTGAAGCTGGAGGTGCTGTCCTGGGAGACAGTAATGGTGAAGCTGGAGGTGCTGTCCTGGGAGACAGTAATGATGAAGCTGGAGGTGCTGTCCTGGGAGACAGTAATGGTGAAGCTGGAGGTGCTGTCCTGGGAGACAGTAATGGTGAAGCTGGAGGTGCTGTCCTGGGAGACAGTAATGGTGAAGCTGGAGGTGCTGTCCTGGGAGACAGTAATGGTGAAGTTGGAGATTTTGTCCAGGTAGTCGGGAATTATACGCAGGAAGGAACACATATAAATGACTTCATAGGGGACAGGAGCAGTAGTGGGGAAACAAGTGTAGTCAAAGATAAGATAAAACCAATATTGCAAACTAGAAATACCACAGGAAATAGCAAACAAGAGGACTCCACTAGCAATAGTGAGGATATATTACTAAAAACAACTGGTGGGAGCTCCATTGTTGGTGCTAGGGAGGATAGGAATAAGACAGGGAAACATGCACCAACAGGGAATACAGTCACAGAAACCCAAGGCAAACGGAAACCAAGCCTGTGCACGTACTATGCACTTGGTATCTTCAGACATGGAAAATCTGGAAAAACAGACGGGACGTGCAACTATGACCACCCTAGAAAATGCCATGCCCATATGACAACAGGAAAATGCAAACTCCCTTCCTGTAAGCTTTTTCACCCTGAACTGTATACCTCTTCAGTACAGGAAAGACTGTGCTATAACTTAAATTGCCAGACACACCATCTAAAGGGGACAAAAAGATACAAAACATCTAGGCCATGGGAAAACCTGGGTAGCCACAGCCACTCAAGAGGGAGAGGTTTTTTTAGTGCCAGGAAGGAAAAAAACTGGCAGGAAATGGCAGAAATCTTACACCAAATCCAGTCATTCCTGGAGTGGAACCAAAGTCGATGGCCTCCACTCCAAACCAACAGATACAGATACTAATGCGGGAAAAAAAAAATCCCCCCCCCCAGTACCAACAATACCACCAGTCCGATGACATTCGTCTTTGCAAATATACAGGGTCTAAAGCCAGCAACAAACAAAATACCTTTCATTCGTGGACTGCTTGCAGAGGCAAAGGCAATGTTCGCGGCTTTCACTGAGACCCACATAAAGGGATCACTTGGACAACGAAATATGGATCCCAGGTTACAACCTATACAGATGTGACAGAGTGAACAGGCAAAAGGATGGGGGGTTAGCCTGTACATTGCAGAGTCACTTGTTTGCACAGAACTGCTTAATGCCTCAAATGATGTAGTGGAAGTTTTAGCAGTAAAGGTCGAGAACCAAAACCTAGTCATTGTGGTAGTCTACAAGCCTCCGGATGCAACATCCCAGCAATTCCAGGAACAGCTTTAAAAATTGACCACGGTCTGGAAAATCTTCCAGCTCCTGCACCCAACATCTTGCTCCTGGGGGATTTCAACTTAAGGCACCTAAAATGGAGGGATATAGCAAATAATATTGTTGCAGTAATAACACCAGGAGGTAGCTCTGATGAAAACTCACTCACACGAGCTTTTAAATCTCTGCACAAAATTCAATTTAAACCAGCAAATAATAGAGCCTACTGGACTGGAGAATACACTAGACCTCATGTTCACTAACAATGATGATCTGATAAGAAATGTCACCATATCAAAAACAATATACTCCGATCACAACATAATTGAGGTTCAGACATGTATGCGTGGAGCCCCAGACCGACATAATGAGACTAGTCACGAGGGAGCATTCACCAAATTCAACTTCAATAACAAAAACATAAAGTGGGACCAAGTAAACCAAGTCCTAACCGATATAAGCTGGGAAGATATACTAAGCAACACAGACCCCAACTTATGCCTAGAACAGATTAACTTGGTGGCACTCGATGTATGCACAAGGCTTATTCCTCTAAGAAAAAGGAGGAGTAGATGTAAAATAGAAAGAGACAGGCGCTCCCTTTACAGGCGACGGAAAAGAATAACAGAGCGGCTAAAAGAGGTCAATATATCTGAAATGCGTAGGGAGACACTGGTCAGAGAAATAGCAAGCATTGAACTTAAGCTAAAGGAATCTTATAGGAGTCAGGAATCGTGGGAAGAACTAAAAGTCATAAATGAAATCGAAAGAAACCCAAAGTATTTCTTCTCCTATGCCAAATCAAAGTCGAGAACAACGTCCAGTATTGGGCCCCTACTTAAACAAGATGGGTCCTACACAGATGACAGCAAGGAAATGAGTGAGCTACTCAAGTCCCAATATGACTCAGTTTTTAGCAAGCTGCTAACCAGACTGAGAGTCGAAGATCAAAATGAATTTTTTATGAGAGAGCCACAAAATTTGGTTAACACAAGCCTATCCGATGTTATCCTGACGCCAAATGACTTCGAACAGGCGATAAATGACAAGCCCATGCACTCTGCCCCAGGGCCAGACTCATGGAACTCCGTGTTCATCAAGAACTGCAAGAAGCCCCTATCACGAGCCTTTTCCATCCTATGGAGAGGGAGCATGGACAGGGGGGTCGTCCCACAGTTACTAAAAACAACAGACATAGCCCCACTCCACAAAGGGGGCAGTAAAGCAACAGCAAAGAACGACAGACCGATAGCACTAACATCCCATATCGTAAAAATCTTTGAAAGGGTCCTATGAAGCAAGATCACCACCCATCTAGAAACCCATCAGTTACACAACCCAGGGCAACATGGGTTTAGAACAGGTCGCTCCTGTCTGTCTCAACTATTGGATCACTACGACAAGGTCCTAAATGCACTAGAAGACAAAAAGAATGCAGATGTAATATATACAGACTTTGCAAAAGCCTTCGACAAGTGTGACCATGGCGTAATAGCGCACAAAATGCGTGCTAAAGGAATAACAGGAAAAGTCGGTCGATGGATCTATAATTTCCTCACTAACAGAACACAGAGAGTAGTCGTCAACAGAGTAAAGTCCGAGGCAGCTACGGTGAAAAGCTCTGTTCCACAAGGCACAGTGCTCGCTCCCATCTTGTTCCTCATTCTCATATCCGACATAGACAAGGATGTCAGCCACAGCACTGTGTCTTCCTTTGCAGATGACACCCGAATCTGCATGACAGTGTCTTCCATTGCAGACACTGCAAGGCTCCAGGCAGACATCAACCAAATCTTTCAGTGGGCTGCAGAAAACAATATGAAGTTCAACGATGAGAAATTTCAATTACTCAGATATGGTAAACACGAGGAAATTAAATCTTCATCAGAGTACAAAACAAATTCTGGCCACAAAATAGAGCGAAACACCAACGTCAAAGACCTGGGAGTGATCATGTTGGAGGATCTCACCTTCAAGGACCATAACATTGTATCAATCGCATCTGCTAGAAAAATGACAGGATGGATAATGAGAACCTTCAGAACTAGGGAGGCCAAGCCCATGATGACACTCTTCAAGTCACTTATTCTATCTAGGCTGGAATACTGCTGCACACTAACAGCACCTTTCAAGGCAGGTGAAATTGCCGACCTAGAAAATGTACAGAGAACCTTCACGGTGCGCATAACCGAGATAAAACACATCAATTACTAGGAGCGCTTGAGGTTCCTAAACCTGTATTCCCTGGAACGCAGGCAGGAGAGATACATGATTATATACACCTGGAAAATCCTAGAGGGACTAGTACCGAACTTGCACACGAAAATCACTCACTACGAAAGCAAAAGACTTGGCAGACGATGCAACATCCCCCCAATGAAAAGCAGGGGTGTCACTAGCACGTTAAGAGACCATACAATAAGTGTCAGGGGCCCGAGACTGTTCAACTGCCTCCCAGCATACATAAGGGAGATTACCAACAGACCCCTGGCAGTCTTCAAGCTGGCACTGGACAAGCACCTAAAGTCGGTTCCTGACCAGCCGGGCTGTGGCTCGTACGTTGGTTTGCGTGCAGCCAGCAGCAACAGCCTGGTTGATCAGGCTCTGATCCACCAGGAGGCCTGGTCACAGACCGGGCCGCGGGGGCGTTGACCCCCAGAACTCTCTCCAGGTAAATCAGCATATTTTTTTACAAGAGTTCATTAAGTAAGATTATTTAGGCAGAGGTACACAAGTACAATTACCATATATAGTGTAAATTACCCACCAGGATAACCCAATTATTATTATTATTATTAAAGATTAGCCGGTATTCTCCCGGCCCGGGCCTTTTCCAAGTGGTGGCCCGACCTTGGCTCCCTCTTTAGGGAGTGTCTGAGACCTAAGTCTCCCATGGGAGGAGGCACAAGTACCTCCTCATCTTTGGGACCAACTGTCCCCAGGCCTAGCCACAAGCTAGGCCTCTCTGGTCTGCCATCCCCGCCCCATGGGGGCAAATGGGAATGACAGTCTTATGAGCTAAAGGCTCGGGCTCAGGCACCTACCCTACCCTAGAAGGGTTAGGCATGGTGTTGATCCGGATAACCCAAAAATAGTCAAAGTGACTTATCTTAACTTTATTACATTTTGAAATCTTTCTTTCTCAGTATTGCACTTTAATTAACTAGTGTCATTCACCCTGTTAGAAATAGTCACTTACTTTTTTTAAATTATTTTGTAAATTAGATCTATTAATAAGATTACTGTATGTTTCTTAAATACAATAATTTAGAAAGAAAGATTTGTATTTGTACTGTATTTGACAGTGTTGCTGCGTATGCCAAGAACGACAAGATATTGCACAACAACAGTGTTGCAGTGTTAGAATGCGTGAAGGCAGGTAGACCAAGGTGATGCGTATGATAGCTTGTTTACCTGAGAGGCTGCCAGCTGCACGATACACCACTAACTTCATACAACTACAAACAACAACGTCAATATAAAAAATCCTGCTCAACACAAATGACTTTACATTACTGCTAGCCAGAATATGAATGAGGTTCTCTACACATATGCTGCTATGTATGATAATTCTATGTAACTGTATTTGTGTATACCTGAATAAACTTACTTACTTAAGCTAAACCACTACATGATACAGGACAAAGGGATCCCAGTAGAGGCACTTTGACTTTATTGAGGATCATCTTAGATAAGTTACACATGTGTTACCATGTATGATAATTGAACTTATGTGAACCTGTACCTAAATGAACTTATTAACTCGGCAAGATAGAGAGGAAGCAGCACGATAAGAAAAAGCACAACAATAGTACTGCAGTTTAAGAAGGCGTACAGCTCCGTACGGTACTTTGTTTACCATGGCTGCCTGTGCACGACAAGAGCGAGAGGCAGCACCACCACCACAAAATAAAAGGGCAGCACAAGATAGAGGCAGCAACATAAGAGAGAGAGGCAGTAGCACAAGACAGAAAGCCAGCAGAAAGACAAGACAGAAAGCCAGCAGAAAGACAAGACAGAAAGCCAGCAGAAAGACAAGACAGAAAGTCAGCAGAAAGACAAGACAGAGAGGCAACAACACAAAATAAAGGCAGCAGCACGACAAGATAGAGAGGCAACAGCAGCACAAGACAGAGGAAGCAGCAGGACAAGAGGCAGCAGCATGACAAGATGGAGAGGCAGCAGCAGCACGACAAGACTGAGAGGCAACAACAGCACAAGACAGAAGCAGCAGGACAAGATAAAAGGCACCAGCATGACAAGATAGAGAAGCAGCAGCAGCAGCACGACAAGATTGAGAGGCAACAGCAGCACAAGATAAAGGCAACAACAGCACATTGATAGAGGAAGCAGCACGACAAGATAGAGGCAGCAGCATGACAAGATGGAGAGGCAGCAGCAGCACGACAAGACTGAGGCAACAGCAGCACAAGATAGAAGAAGCATGATAAGATAAGAGGGAGCAGCATGACTAGAGGCAGCAGCAGCACAAGATAGAGGCAACAACAGCACAAGATAGAGGAATCAGCACGACAAGATAGAGAGGCAACAGCACTGGTTTAAGTCCTAGCTTAGCAACAGGAGACAAATTTTCAAAATCAACAAAACGGAATCAGAACCCCTGCCAATAGCATGTGGAGTTCCCCAATGTAGTATTCTGGGTCCCTTATTATTCTTATGTTATGTCAGTGACATGCCTATCAGTGTCAAGTGCAAACTCCTACTGTATGCAGATGACAGTGCTCTGTTAGTGTCAGGTAAAGACCCACAAGAGATAGCTAGTGTTTTAACACAGGAACTGGAGTCCTGCAGCAAATGGTTAGTAGACAACAAACTATCATTACACCTCGGGAAAACTGAAGCCATTCTCTTTGGCACGAAACATAAACTGAGAAGGGTTATTAATTTTAATGTCCAGTGTAATGGGGAGCCCATCACTTTGGTTTCATCAGTAAAATATCTGGGAATCCCCTTTGACTCATGCATGTCAGGAGAATTGATAGGGAACAGTGTAGTAAAGAAAGCGAACGCCAGACTGATTTTCCTGTATAGACAAGCACAGTGTCTACCTACTGAGGTTCGCAGGACCCTATGTCTAGCCCTTATACAATGCCATATGGATTACGCTTGCTCTTCATGGTACTCTGCCTTGACAAAAAAACTGATAGACTGCAAATCACCCAGAACAAAATCGTAAGATTCATCCTAGGGCTGGGACCAAGAGAACATGTAGGCCAGAATGAATTACAGCAGTTGGATATGCTGAATGTTGAAGACAGAGTAAACAACTGAAGCTAAATCATGTTTATAAAATTGCTCACAAACAATGTCCAGAATATCTTGCTGTCAGTTTTGTCAAGGTTGGGAACCAAAGCAATCATAGTACTAGGGGGAGAGAGCACAACTTTGTAGTACCCACAGTCACTGGCCAGGCTTCAAACACCTTTTATTGTACAGCAATAAAGGAATGGAACAGACTGCCCGCACATGTCAAAGCCAGTCATAGCATGAACCAGTTCAAGAAGAGTGCCAAAAGGTGTCTGATGAATGTAGCTACAGAAAGGGAGGGGAATGATTTTCTTGTTTTTTAGCTAACGTACGTGTAAATTTTACCTTATTCCTAGTAATGACCCTCGTATTATAGATAGTCTTAATGACCCTCGTGTAGTAGATAGTCTTTTTAGTATGATAATAAGATGTTATCTTCATTAGAGAATAATAAGAAAGTATTATAACCTTTATATTATAATAATAAGGTAAAAGGACCCCAATGGAAATAAGTCACTCTGTCTGACTTTTTTGGGTTATCCTAGGTTCTCTACACATATGCTGCTATGTACGATAATTCTATGTAACTGTATTTGTGTATACCTGAATAAATTTACTTACTTACTTACTAGTCAGCAGCACATCAAGATAGAGAGGCAGCAGCACGACAAGAGGCAGCAGTAGCATGATAAGAGGCAGCAGCTACCGCCCACAGGATGGGTATGGGGTGCATAATAAACATTAAACTAAGCACGAAAAGAGGCAGCAGTAGCATGACGAGAGGCAACAGCGGCAACACAGCAAGAGGCAGCAGTAGCATGACAAGAGGCAGCAGCACAAGAGGCAGCAGAAGCATGACAAGAGGCAGAAGCATGACAAGAGGCAGCAGCATGACAAGAGGCAGCAGTAGCATGATACGAGGCAGCAGCATCACAAGAGGCAGCAGTAGCACAAGAGGCAGCAGTAACATGACAAGAGACAGCAGCACAAGAGGCAGCAGTAGCATGACAAGAGACAGCAATAGCATGACAAGAGTCAACAGCAGCAGCACAAGAGGTAGCAGTAGCATGACGAGAGGCAACAGCACAAGAGGCAGCAGCACGACAAGAGGCAGCAGTAGCATGATAAGAGGCAACAGCAGCAGCAGCATGACGAGAGGCAACAGCAGCAGCAGCATGACGAGAGGCAACAGCACAAGAGGCAGCAGTAGCATGACAAAAGGCAGCAGCATGACAAGAGGCAGCAGTATCATGATACGAGGCAGCAGCATGACAAGAGGCAGCAGTAGCACAAGAGGCAGCAGTAACATGACAAGAGACAGCAGCACGACAAGAGGCAGCAGTAGCATGACAAGAGGCAACAGCAGCAGCACAAGAGGCAGCAGTAGCATGACGAGAGGCAACAGCACAAGAGGCAGCAGTAGCAGCACGACAAGATAAAACACAACAAGACGATTGCAGTGTACGAAGTCGTACATCAACGTACGGTAATATGTTTACCACAGTGGCTGCCAGCTACACAACACCACCACTGAGGGAACCAAGTTTTATATAGCACTCTGCGGGCGGCCACACTCACCACTGAGGAATTTTAGGTATGACTCACGGTCCTCCTCCCCCCTTTTTTGGGTTCATTTCCAGTGTGAATCTCCATACATATTTACTGTAAAGCTGTGAGAATATGGTTATGAGTGTGGTGACTGTGTGGTGAGGTGATAGTGACGTCCTGCGTCATTGTTCCTTCAAGGGTGCCGGTGTATTTAGCTACAGCTACACATAAATACAATTATCATACGTAGTGTAAATTACTTTGTCTGGCCAAAAAATGTCAAACAAAGTGACTTGTTTCTATTGCCTCGCATGGGCCAGTTAGCCTGCTGCAGTGTTCTTTCTTATGTTCCTATTGGGTTCCTTGCATTTCCATTGGAGTCCTTGTATTTCCAGTGGGGTCCTTGTATTACCATTGAGGAAATAAGTGACTTTGTCTTTTCTGGGGATTATCCTGGTGGGAATTTTATATATATGTTAAACAATATGAAGTTCAACGATGAGAAATTTCAATTACTCAGATATGGTAAACACGAGGAAATTAAATCTTCATCAGAGTACAAAACAAATTCTGGCCACAAAATAGAGCGAAACACCAACGTCAAAGACCTGGGAGTGATCATGTCGGAGGATCTCACCTTCAAGGACCATAACATTTTATCAATCGCATCTGCTAGAAAACTGACAGGATGGATAATGAGAACCTTCAAAACTAGGGAGGCCAAGCCCATGATGACACTCTTCAGGTCACTTGTTCTATCTAGGCTGGAATATTGCTGCACACTAACAGCACCATTCAAGGCAGGTGAAATTACTGACCTAGAAAATGTACAGAGAACCTTCACGGTGCGCATAACGGAGATAAAACACCTCAATTACTGGGAGCGCTTGAGGTTCCTAAACCTGTATTCGCTGGAATGCAGGCGGGAGAGATACATGATTATATACACCTGGAAAATCCTTGAGGGACTAGTACCGAACTTGCACACGAAAATCACTCACTACAAAAGCAAAAGACTTGGCAGACGATGCAACATCCCCCCAATGAAAAGCAGGGGTGTCACTAGCACGTTAAGAGACCATACAATAAGTGTCAGGGGCCCGAGACTGTTCAACTGCCTCCCAGCATACATAAGGGGGATTACCAACAGACCCCTGGCAGTCTTCAAGCTGGCACTGGACAAGCACCTAAAGTCGGTTCCTGACCAGCCGGGCTGTGGCTCATACGTTGGTTTGCGTGCAACCAGCAGCAACAGCCTGGTTGATCAGGCTCTGATCCACCAGGAGGCCTGGTCACAGACCGGGCCACGGGGGCGTTGACCCCCGGAACTCTCTCCAGGTAAACTCCAGGTAAACTACGCAATAAGAGCACAGTAAACAGGTGATATCACAGTATGCAAAATAACCACAATGAAAAAATTGAAGAATTGTAAAATTCATGATTTCTCACATTGTGAGAAATTATGAAAACACTTGATTGAGAAATCACACAAAAGCTCTTGGAATTTCACTATTTTTTCACTGTGGTTATTTTGCCTCTGTTAAACTATATATGATAATTGTACATATGTATACCTGTACCTAAATATACTTGCTTACTTCCCTAACATAATAATTCAGACAAGTGTGGATGTTATGAGGTGAGATAATGGTAACTTCTCTCAGGTGACAGCCTGAGTGTGTACAAGAAGTAAAATTGGCAGGAAGTTTTCCTGGTGTATTGAAACCAGGAAAAAAACTGTATGTATCTTCAGGGAGTAATGTCATCTAAAATATTAATTAAGATATAGAAACTTAACATTAATCCTGGAATAATGGAGTGATAGTGTGTTCATCTCATAGCCTAAGGACCTAGGTTCAATCCTATGCAAGGTGGGTTCCAGTTCTCTGAATTAAACCTAAGTACCTTCCACATCCCCCCCCCTTCCCAGGCACTGTATAATCCTATGGGTTTAGCACTTCCCTCATGATTTTAATAATAATAATATGCAAGGTGGGGTATATGGGCAAATCTCCTAACATCTGCTGCTTCTGTTCACCTAGAAGTAAATAGTATATACAAGGGTGTTGTGTGACTGTTATGAGTCATCCTTGGGAAGGACCTGAGGACTCCAATGGAAATTAGCTGCATTGACTGACTTTCTAAATAATAATAATATTTAATATCCTTGGGAAGGACCTGAGGACTCCAATGGAAATTAGCTGCATTGACTGACTTTCTAAATAATAATAATATTTAATATCCTTGGGAAGGACCTGAGGACTCCAATGGAAATTAGCTGCATTGACTGACTTTCTAAATAATAATAATATTTAATATCCTTGGGAAGGACCTGAGGACTCCAATGGAAATTAGCTGCATTGACTGACTTTCTAAAGAATAATAATAATTAATAATGTATTAATTTCTTTTCTGTAGTATACAGATAATGTAGTTTACATGTAATATTGTTAAGCATAAAAGAGAGCCACTATCATGCAGTACATTTTGGGCAGACTAATCCTAGTGCTTAAAGACTACTTAAGAACGAGATATGGGTTTTTAAGTAGGAGTTTTTAAAATGTACAAAAAAGAGAGGTCGCTAAATGAACAGTACTATCTTTGGCTGTTAGCCCATTATGACTCATAATCCAGATAAAGTCTTCTAGGCATATTGTAATGCTTTTCAAAAAAAAAAAAAAAAAATCATGGCCACAACATACCATATTTATTGTAAATATTTTTTCCAGATGCAGGCGTTTGGATGGAAAAGAAAGAAGTCTGGGTTATCCAAACCTCGACCTGCTGCCTTCTCTGGAGACAATGCTGAAAGTAAAGACGATACTAAGGATCCTGATGTTGACTGGTTGACAGCAACAAAACGGTCCAAGGTATAACTTTTATACGATTGTAGTTTATTGTAAAATACAACAAAATAATATTTATTTACACAATATACATGTGATTTGAAAAACAGTACAGCATTATAAATTTGTACAATGCTTCTAGTGGGCATAGAAGTGCTCACCAAGCAGTAAATAGACACCTTGCAGTTACTTAGGTATTATAGGTTATGTACATCCTGGGAAAGAGCCTGAGGGTAACATTGTAAATAAGTCACACTGCTTGCCTTTCTTAGGGTATTATTCCTCCAGGAATAATGCTGATTTAATCTAGGGTAATGCACAAAGTTGAAACATCATGAATCACTTTCACTTAGGTTTTTTGTTGTTCATCTGTTTATAATAAAATATTTGAGTTATAACTTCAGATTTCATTACTTAATTCTTATCATATATTGTGGCATTTGGTCTTATAACAAAATGAGACACATGTGCAAAAGATACCCAAGTGTTGTACATATGTCTAATTTATCAATTTGTCAGTTCTTTGAACTATTTATCAACAAAATGCAATTGTTTACTTTTTATAATAATATCCTTTACATCAATATTATTATCATTACTACTATAATTATTATTATTTGAAGTGCTAAACCCATGTAGATCATTCTGCATCATAAGGAGATGTGGAGGCTGCATCTGTAGAAATATGCTCTTATTATTTTTGTTCTCCCACTTTTTATTTATTATGTATCAGTTTTTGAACTGTAGTATGCCTCTGGCTAGATAGTGATGGAATAAGTGACAATGAAAGTGTTTCTTCTTTTTCGGGTCTCCCCGCATCAGTGAGAAATGGTTAATGTGTTAAAAAAAATTGTTGAATATTTTTTAGTGTTGCTCCAACATTAGTTGTCATGCAGGTGCTTGGTGTTGATATGTGCAAAATTAACACCTAAATTTTAGCAATGAATGACTCACACAGGTTTAGTGCTCCTTTTTCATAAATGTAATTCAGTAAAATAGTAATAATAATAATGACAGAGCATTACCTTCAGGGTGGGATTGTTGAAATTAACACTGTACTCGGTATTAGAATGTTGAGAAACGAACCAGACACTGTCACAGTGAATCTTACCAAGTGTCTAGAGGTAAATACACACAGATCTAAATGGATTTTGAAAACGTGCAATTGCATTAAGTTTTATAACCTGCATGAACTGTATCACTGTAGGCAACAAGAGCATTTCACCCCTCCATGGAAGATGTGTTCATTTAATATCACATACCTACAAGTCCCTCCCAAGAAGCTCATTGCTAGTAATCCCTTCCTTAAATCTCTTGTTAGAGCAACTGCTCAAGAAGAAATTTCTCACCTAGCTGGTAGTAATAAGTTATCACAAGTTATATACACTGATGGATCTAAACAGGAGTCTTCTGGCAGGGCTGCATCTGCTCTTGTTGCCACCTCCCTAGTTAAGAACGATAATAAATTTGTTGAGTTAGGCATAAGAATTAACAACTGGGCGTCTACACTGCAAACTGAATTGTTTGCAATCCTAATGGCGCTAAAGCTAACCTATGACACTGAGCTTGACTCTGTCATCATTACTGATTCTATGTCATCATTGAAGGCTCTTGACTCATATAATGACTCCAACAACATGCTCATTGGAGAAGCCAGGTATAGATACTCAAAAATTAGGGACAAAGGAATTAATGTACAATTGCTATGGATCCCATCGCACATTGGATTACTCCTTCATGATAAAGTTGATATGTTAGCCAAGAAGAGTACCCAGAAGGAGAATGTAGAATATAACTTTGGTATAACTGTGTCTAGCATTAGGAATAATATTAGGAGAGAAGTAAATAATGAAAATGATTGTTATAGGAATGCAGTTAGAAGCCTGAGTAGATCTATAACCCACTATGATAACATGAACGTAGATAAGTATGTTTATGGAGCAACTTGCAATGTGAACAGACTGACTGATGTTGTAGTGGCCAGGCTTAGGCTTGGTTACAAGTACTTCTGGCAGTTTGGGAGACACACAGATGATGATCAAACTAAATGTAAATTATGTGATCAGGCATATGGTCACTCTCTTGAACACTATGTGCTTAATTGTCCACTCATTGAGGAATACAGAGACAGACAGTATAATAACCTATGTGACATGTCAAGATATCTTATTAATGAAAATAAGATACCAGATATACTAAGCAAATTTCCTAAATTTGCTTGTAACAGATAAGTGAACTATAGATATGTAGATATAAATCCATATGTATTCCTGTTAACCCTTTGGGGCCTAGTTCCTAGGCCTTTTGTGTATCCATATGCTCTCGCGCTACCGTCCACAGGATGGATATGGGGTGCACAATAAACTAGCCACTTCGGTGGCAAAATCTAAAAATCTTCAGGGTGGCTAAAACAGGTATCCTAAATTCATTATTTTGTTACTCTTTATTTCAAAATTTTTGCATAAACTAACTGTAACTATAGTCAGTAAAACACAGACTTTATAACAAACTGCTGTAATATGTTTGTTGTACATGTCCCTGGCTGAATCTACTGTGCTTTTTAAACAGGGTTTTACTGTGGAAGTGGATTGCTGTCCAAGTTTTTAGTTGAAGAGTGAGACACTTGTTCAACACTTGATAATCTTTATTGAGGAAATGTTTCGCCAGCCAGTGGCTTCCTCAGTCCAGTGCAGAGAAGAACGGTGAAATATGAGGAGGAGTTTGAGGTAATCAGTCCCTCAGCCTGGACACATTGACTCCAGGCTGGGGGACTGATTACCTCATTTTCCTCCTCATCCTCATCTACCATTCCTCTCTGTATTGTACTGAAGAAGCCACTGGCTGATGATATGTTTCCTCAGTAAAGATTCCCAAATTTTGCACAAGTGTCTCATTCTTTAACTTGTCAATTTTCAAAACTATTACATCACAAGATTTTTAGTGTTGAAAGACTCCATATGTTAGTACAATAGTCTACTATTTTAATAATAATCTTGAATGCTGAAGATAAATATTGTATCTACAGTGATCAACATTAATTGAGCTGAGCCACAACAAATATTTTAAATTGGATTTGTTTTCCTCTGACCACCACATCTTTTACACTGGCTTATTCAGATTCTAATCACATGTTGATATACTTGGTGTAGCTTTTGGTCAATTGATTGAGGCCTTTCCTTGGCTTTATTAGGTCATTAAAGCTAATAATATGCCTTAATTTGCACATACTTAAAACCAGCTAACAAAATTTTTTTATTCACTGTTGTTCAGATACAGTAATAGAGCACAGGCACTGATCACTTAGTAAGCAACACATACTGCAACACAAGCAGTAAATGTTTTAAAAATGGGGAACCCGGCTTGTGCATTAACCCACGAACTAAAGGTAAGAATGGAGCTGTTGTAGCACGCTTGCCAATGTTAGAAGTGGCTGCTGCAAGACAAGATCTATATGGCCCATACGAGTTTAGCGCTTGGTTTTAATATGTACTAAATATAATAATAATAATTTGAGACAAAATGCCAGTGTTGTGTTGAGGCTGCAAGATGCAAATATGTGATTTTTCCAGTATTTGCCAAAATTCTCTTATTTTATTATTTTGAGTGTGTTTAGCTGCCCAGGCATAATTGAGTGATGGAGCAAGTGTGTTCTAAGCAGTCTAGTACACCTATCCGTCTCTCATCGGATTTGCATGATTTGCAAGAGCGGCCTGGTCGCCCTAAAAAAAATGGAATTTTGGCAAAAACCAAAATAATCACGTGCCAGAAGACAAGATGCCAGTGTTGTGTTGTAGCTTTGCAGAAGGAAGACTAATACAAAATTTATACATGTATAATACGCAGTTTTAGCTATAGAATGCTCCAGTACTGATATTATTTTCAAGATCACCATAATATTTGCACTCTCCAGAGGAAACCAAGGAAATATAGTTACTCAATATGCAAATTCTTAGAATAGGCAAATTATTTTATAATGGTTAACAATTCACAAATTGGCAAAATTATTTACAAACATTATCTCTCAGTCCACATCAAGATTTGAGCCTACACACACTGTATCAAAATACAGTGGACCCCCGGTTAACGATATTTTTTCACTCCAGAAGTATGTTCAGGTGCCAGTACTGACCGAATTTGTTCCCATAAGAAATATTGTAAAGTAGATTAGTCCATTTCAGACCCCCAAACATACACGTACAAACGCACTTACATAAATACACTTACATAATTGGTCACATTCGGAGGTAATCGTTATGCGGGGGTCCACTGTACACAGTACTTAAGCCACTCAAACAGATCCCAGATCTGGGATCTGTCAGAGTGGCAAAAGTACTGTGTACTTTGATGCAGTCACATCCAGATTATACCTGTAGGGTGCTCCGGGGGTCAATGACCCTACAGCTCAATCCATGACCAGGCCTCATGGTGGATCATGGCCTGATCAACCAGGCTGTTACTGTTGACTGCACACAAACTGACGTACAAACCACAGCCCGGCTGGTCAGGTACTGACTTTAGATGCCTGTCCAGCACCCTCTTGAAGACAGCCAGGGGTCTATTGGTAATCCCCCTTTTGTATGCTGAGAGGCTATTGAACAGTCTTGGGCCCTTGATACTTATTGTGTTGTCTCTTACATAGCATACTCATGGCATCCCTGCTTTTCATTGGGGAGATGTGTAGGTTTGAATCCTACTGTGAACTGAAATATAATGTTTGTAAATTATTTTATAATATATATATTTTAGCAAGGTTACTATCTTAGAGTTGGTGTAAAATAAAGAATTGTCATGTCTAAAGTTTGCAAAATTATGAAGAGTTGAATCCCACCTAATCAGAACTAAAACACAGAAAAGATGTTAACATTTTGGTCTGAGAGTCCTTAAGTAGGTCTCTGACTGGGACAGAACTATTCAGACCCTTTCCACTCTTATGTTTTAGTTTCATCCATATGGGATTTACCTGCTCCATGATCAGTGTTTATGAGACTCACTGTATATCAGAACCTCACATATTGAACTATATTTCACTGTCTTCCTTGAGGGACTCATCTTCAGGTGGTTCTTATTGCAGTAGTACACAATACCCATTCTTGAAAAATGGTGTACTTGCTGAAAGTTGTGTGATTAATCTTGCCATCTTCTGAAATTATTTTGGCCTTTCATATAAAAATGAACAGCATTGATTTGATTTAAGTATTGTACTACTGTAGAGACTAATTTTTCATTGATCAGATGAACTACTTTGCCAGCTTGTAGTACTAATGTGCAAGCAAATGCTTAGTCACAGATATAACTCTTCTCCGAACTTGAAATGTTTTCATCAGCGTCATTTGTTAATTTAGTGTCGTAAACATTTCTGCACTGTAAGTGACATTAACTCGACTGCAAAAGAGAGGTTGTAGGACCATTTAATAGTCATTTTTCTTTTTAGGGCACCCTGCCTCAGTGGGATATGGCTTGTTTGATGAAAAAAGAAATCTGTCCCTGGGTTTAGAGCTTAGTTCTGATTATATTATTATTATTATTATTATTATTATTATTATTATTATTATTATTATTATTATTATTATATCTTTCCCTTGTGGTATAGTATTTCTTCCTGTTACTTTCTCTGAAATACTCTCTTGAATAGTTTCTTATGGATGCTTAAGCTTATTGTCACCCACCATGTAGCTTGATTACATTTCAGGGGTTGCAGTTAGAGGACGTCAAGACGAAGGCTCGGAGACTCAGCAACGAGGGAGTAACACTTGCTGAGGCTGAGCGCTGGTGGGCAGCCATTGGCAGGTGGAACGCTGCGCTGGCTCTTACACCAGATGATCACACCATCCACGAGATGATGTCACAAGCTTATATACAAGTGAGTGAATCATCCTTGACCATTATCAAATCTTGAGTATGGTAAATTTTCGATGGTCCAGGATAGACCAAATCCTCGTCTGAACTTTAGTATTTAAACTGAGTGTTAAATGGAAATTATTAAAGTTATGGTACTGTGACTTTTATTCTTCAAAAGTAAGTTTATATAGGCACAGATACACATAAGTACAATTATAATACATAGTGAAATTATCTAGGATAACCCAGAAAAATCAAAGTGACTTATTTGCATTGGGATCCCTGTGGTGAGAAAGGTTAACTTCAGTTGCTAAGGTATTGCTTGTCAAGCAACTTTAATACAGACTTATATTATCAGCATTATAAGTTTTATAAACTTGTTTGTTTCCATGAATACATTGGTTTAAAAAAACTCGCATAAGCTGGAAGACCAAACAGGTATAACAGGGAAGGCATTGCAGTGGATCAAGGAATACCTGTCGGGATGACATCAGCAAGTCATGGTACGTGACAAGGTGTCAGAGTGGGCACCTGTGAAGAGCGGGGTTCCACAGGGGTCAGTCCTAGGCCGGTGCCGTTTCTGGTGTATGTTAACATGACGGAAGGAATAGACTCTGAAGTGTCCTTGTTTGCAGATGATGTGAAGTTGATGAGAAGGAGGAGGACCAGGCGGAACTACAAAGAGATCTGAACAGACTGCAGGCCTGGTCCGGAAACTGGCTTCTGAAGTTCAACCCCACCAAGTGCAAAGTCATGAAGATTGGGGAAGGGCAAAGAAGACCACAGATGGAGTACAGTCTAGGGGGCCAGAAACTACAAACCTCACTCAAGGAAAAGGATCTTGGGGTGAGTATAACACCAGGCACATCTCCTGAGGTGCACATCAACCAAATAACTGCTGCAGTATATGGGTGCCTAGCAAACCTAAGAATAGCATTCCGACATCTCAATAAGGAATCGTTCAGGACTCTGTACACCGTGTATGTCAAGCATATATTGGAGTATGCAGCACCAGTTTGGAACCCACACCTTGCCAAGCATGTAAGGAAATTAAAGAAAGTGCAAAGATTTGCAACATGACTAGTCTCAGAGCTAAGGGGCATGGTCTATGGGGAGAGGCTGAGGGATATCGACCTGACGACACTGGAGGACAGGAGAGAAGGGAGGACATGATAACAACATATAAAATACTGACAGGAATTGACAAGGTGGACAGAGACAGGATGTTCCAGAGATGGGACACACTAACAAGGGGTCACAGTTGGAAGTTGAAGACTCAGATGAATCAACTAGTAAGTGTATCTCATGACTTCATGCAAAAAAACTAACTAGGTTAAACCCAACTAAGAGCACCGGCCCAGATAACATCCTGTCTAAGTTCCTAAAAGATGGTGCCTCTGAATTACCAATCCTCATTGCTCACATAATAAATTTGTCCATCACCACTAATATTATACCAGAGGGGTTCAAGGAGGCCAGAGTTACTCCTATCTTCAAGAAAAATAGTAGGTCTGATGTCAACAACTATAGGCCTGTTAGTATACTCAGTGTAATATCCAAAATTCTAGAGAGGGCGGTGTACTGTCAAGTAAAGTATCTTAATGACAACAACATTCTCCATAGTTACCAATCAGGCTTTAGGAGATCTTACTCAGCCGACACCTCCCTAATTAATCTGATGGATTACATGAGAATTGATATGTCGATAGCGAACCTCATAGGAACGGTAACCTTGGACTTGCAAAAAACTTTCAACACTAAACCACAATTTATTATGTGAGAAACTTCATGCTATCAGCATAAGCTCTGCAGACTGGTTTAAGTCCTACCTTAGCAACAGGGCACAAATTGTCAAAATCAACAAAACAGAATCAGAACCTTTGCCGATAGCACGTGGAGTTCCCCAAGGTAGTATTCTGGGTCCCTCATTATTCCTATATTATGTAAACGACATGCCCATCAGTGTCAAGTGCAAACTCCTACTATATGCAGATGACAGTGCTCTGTTAGTGTCGGGTAAAGACCCACAAGACATAGCTAATGTAATAACACTAGAGCTGGAGCACTGCAGCAAATGGGTAGTAGACAAACTATTGTTACACCTCGGGAAAATGGAAGCCATACTCTTTGGCATGAAACATAAACTGAGAAAGGCAAATACAGTGGTCCCTCGTTTATCATTGTTAATCCGTTCTTGGAAGTGCGGCGATTATTGAAATAGACGGTTTTTGAATAAATTTTCCCCATGAGAAATAATGTAAATACAATTAATCCGTTCCTGACACCCAGAAGTATTAAAACAAAAAATTCTTTTACATGAAATATAGATGTAGTACATAAACAATACAATGGGACATGATGAATGAAACATTAACAGCATAACACTTACCTTTATTGGTGATTCTTCTTAGTGTATGGAAGACTGGAGGAGGAGAGAGATTGGATTAGTTACTGTTTGGAAGGGGAATCCCCTTCCATCAACACCTCAGGTACCAAATCCTTTTCTGGGGTTACATACTTCTCTTCTCTGTTTCTTAATGTCACCAGGACCAGCTTGAGAGTCACTGGAGTCCTGTCCCGCAAAAAGTGCCCAGAGAGCTCCGTTTCTGGCGTCTCTTTAAAACTTCCCTAAAATGGGCCAAGACTCTGTCACTGTACAAGTTGCCGATATGGCTTGCAACATCCTTCTCAGGGTGATGTTTCTCCATAAATCTTTCCATCCTACCCCACATTTCAAAAATCTCGTTAATTTCTGAAGAAGGCACCCTCTTCCATCTCTCTTCCTTCTCTTCTACAGCAAGATTCTGAGCTGTGATCTGTTGCTGTTCCTGCAGCTCCTCAGTGGTTAGCTCTTCCTTGTGGTCCTCCACCAACTTCCACATCCTCCAAACTCACATCCAACCCCATGGAACTCCCCAGTGCCACAATAGATTTCACAACTGACATAGGCTCATCAGGGTCAGCCACAAACCCTTCAAAATCCCTCTTGTGGACACAATCTGGCCACAATTTTCTCCAAGCAACAACAGCTTCCTTGATTTCTTTTTTCTTTGCCACGATGGAAGATATGGTTGTATGGGGTTTGTTATACATCCTGGCCAGTTCGGCCACACGTACGCCATTTTCATATTGTTCAATGATGTTTTTCTTAAATTCAATCATATTTCTCACCTTCTTTACCAAAGGCTTGGCACTAGGAGCTTTCTTTGGAGCCATGGTAGCCTATTTAGCACTTGCAAGCACTAAAATGAATGGAATACAGTGGAACCTCAAAAATCGAACTGCTCCCAACACGACCAATTATGTAAGTGTATTTTTGTAAGTGCTTTTATAAGTGTATTTTTGAGGGTCTGAAATGGACTAATCTAATTTACATTATTCCTGATGGGAATAAATTCATTCGGTAAAGGCACTCGAACAGCCTTCTGGACCAAAGAAAGTTCGATATTTGAGGTTCCACTGTAGTATTATGAAATATTTCGTATGAACAAGTGAGGGGACCGTCGCTCACTGGTAAACAATGGCACACTGGCTGGGAAGGGAGGCTGAGGCGGCTCAGAGCCGCGAGTGCGCGTCCAGGACGAATGACGATTAGCGAGTCAACCAACCATTTGCAAGCCTATGTTTGGACGAAAATAACGCGACGATTTCCGAAAAGGACGACTATCGAGCCCGACGATTATCGAGGGACCACTGTAATTTTAATGTCCAGTGTAATGGGGAACCCATCACTTTAGTTACCTCAGTAAAATATCTGGGAATCCCCCTTTGACCCATTAATGTCAGGAGAATTAATAGGGAACAGTGTAGTAAAGAAAGTGAATGCCAGACTGAAGTTCCTCTGCAGACAAGCACAGTGTCTACCTACTGTGGCTCACAGGACCCTGTCTGGTTCTTATACAATGTCATATAGACTACGCTTGCTCTTCATGGTACTCTGCCTTGAAAAAAAACTGAGAGATAGACTACAAATCACCCAGAACAAAATGGTAAGATTCATCCTGGACCTGGGTCCAAGAGGGCATGTAGGCCAGGATGAATTACAACAATTGGATATGCTGAATGTTGAAGACAGAGTAAAACAACTGAAATTAACTCCAAGTTTATAAAATTGCTTACAAACTGTCCAGAATATCTTGCTGCCAATTTTGTCAAGGCTGGGAACCAAAGCACTCATAGTACTAGGGGGAGAGATCACAACTTTGTAGTACCCACAGTCAGTGGCCAGGCTTCAAACACCTTTTATTGTACAGCAATAAGGGAATGAAACAGACTGCCTGCACATGTCAGTCAGTCATAGCATGAGCCAGTTCAGGAAAAGAGCCAAACGGTGCCTAATGAATGTAGCGAGAGGAAGGGAGGAGAATGATTTTTTAATTTTTTTAACACCCATGTAAATATCAATAAGTCATTTTACCTTATTCCTAGTATATCTCCTTTACAGTATAATAATAAGGTATTAAAAGGACCCCCAGTTGAAATAAGTCACTTTGTCTGATTTTTTGGGGTTATCCTAGGTTCTCTACACATATGCTGCTATGTATGATAATCTACGTAACTGTATTTGTGTATACCTATACACAAATAAACTTACTTACACTAGAGGGGGTTTCTATATATGCTTTCTTACTGATATACAAAAGTTATTTTAACTATCAGGTTAAACTGCTGTCTGAATTTCAAAATTTTCATCCCCTCCAAGCCCTTATGCTTCTGATTAAGTACTGTACAGGTGCTTCCCGATTTATGATGGGGTTATGTTCCATTGAACCCATTATAAATTGAAAATATTGTAAGTCGAATATGAAAATACGATAAGTAAATAAATAACTACTGCCACTGAATAAGTAAATAAACAGATAATTACTGTAACTAACTAAATAACATTATTGAAAAGTAAATAAATGAATACAAGCTTATCTCATCAGTCAATGTACAGTACTGTACAACTACAATATTTCGACTTTATGACGATACAAAAGTTGAAATATCATAAGTTGAACCATTTTAAAGCGTGGAATGTCTGTATTTTCAACTTATCTAATTTTTACAGGTGGGTGAGGTGTTTCCTGCTCTAAGGTCAGCAGAAGAAGCTGTGAGACTCTCACAAAACTGGTGGGTAGGCTTGCAGACACTGGGAAGAGCACAGCTGGGCTTAGGTGAAGTTGCCGCAGCAGTCAAGACTTTTTCTAGAGCTGTCCACATTCGTCCTGACCAGCAGGAGCTGTGGCGCGAAGATCTGCAGGTAAGGGGCTGGTGAAGGGTTCTTAATTAAAGAAATTAGACCTACACAATCCTTTCTTGGATCAGACCTGATTTCCTCCCATCTGTACAGGTATTCAGTTTACCTCCACTGTTATGTTACCATAACAAGTTTACTTTGATTAGGTAAACATCTACAGTATACTTAAGGTTGTAAGGTACATTACAGAATGTGTGCAGTTTTAAGATACCGGTACAATATATTAAGTATCTATTTCCTGTCACATGTCAAACACTTTATTACCTTCCAGAAATTAACAGCAGCAGGATTACCTTATCAATTATACATACAGAAAGCTTTGTAAGCTTTATGCATCTTATAATTAATTCTACCTCTTTACAAAACAGTGGGCTGTTGGTCTTCTGAAGAAGTATAAAGAAATTGAAGCAGAAAGAGAGAAGTTGAAGGCTGCAGCAAAAGAGAGTGGAGCAACAATTACAGAGCTTCCTCTGCCATCCATTGAGGGATCCATCAGGGAAAAATCTATTCAACTGTATCAGCTTCAGAAGCAACGAGAGGCAGCTGCGTCGGGAGATCCAACAATTCTTGAGAGAGGAAAGAATATTGATTTGTCAAAGATGGTGAGGATGAGAGTGACTTAAATCTGTAAGCGCCAGTCTCCTTAGCGAGAGAGGCATGGAAGTTTGGCCACAATTTTGATAGGGTTACGAGGCCAAAGAGGAATATTAAAAAATTATGATGTGAATATCAGAGCTTGGATTGTTACGTGTGCACTGAGACCCATTTACCTTCCCATACTCCAGGTATCTATTCAGTATATATACACTTCTCCAAGTTTGCAACCTACTTAAGACTGGTGTGTGTATTGTTGCTACATAAAACATTGCCTACCTTAAGTATGTTAATACTGATAGCATAAATGTGTGGTTAGGAGTGATAACCCATTAATATGTGACCCATGGATGCAAAATGTGCTGGAACAAAGAAGTTTTCAAGATCTGACTGAACCAACACCTGCAAAAAAGTGCCAGATCAGCCAGACTGTGTAGGCCTCTGGGCTGCTGCCAGCAACAGCCTGGTTTACGAGACTGTTGTGAAGAAAAGACGCATTGCACACCAAGTTTTTTGGGGATAAATGTTCACTGTTATCTCTTTATCAAATCATACAATGACTTGATAAAGCTCTAAGTAGAGCAAAACTTTGTCCCAATAAAGCTTTGTATAACAGTGTATCTTTTCAGCAGTAGACCATTGGGATCCAGCTCACCAGGCTGTACCTGCACTCTGGCTGGCCTTTAAGAGTACAAGTGCTCCTCAGGTTATGATGGGGTTACATTCCAACAAACCCATCGTAATTTGAAAATTTTGCAAGTCGAACATGAAATGCTAAATAAGTAAATAAATAACTACTGTCACTGAATAAGTAAATGAACAAATAATTACTGTAACTAAATATCAGTATTGAAAAGTAAATAAGTGAATACAAGTTATAGATTTGCCTCCTTCATGCTGGGTAATTATCTGTTTCATCTCCAAAGTAATTGCTTTCGCACCATCGTAGTCAAAATATGGTAAGTCAAGGAGCACCTGAACGGTGTATTATCTCGGGGAGACCTCTCACAGGTCTGACTGAAGCTGTGCCTTCAACAATTGCCAAAAAATATATATAATATATGTATTCTCATTTAATGTTTCCTATATTATGTTGTTACAATAGCAACTTTTGTTTTAATATAACTATACACATAGTTAAATAAATCTTCTTTGTAAATCATTGATTATAAGAAGAGTTAGGTATGCTAGAGGAAAATAACTATTATCTATAACATTGATAACAATTACTCTTGAAATTATAAAAAAAGGTTATATGTGCTGGGCAACACCTATATGTGTCAGTTTTTGCTTTATTTCTCAGAATAACAAATAATTTATGTATTTTGTGCAGCATTAAACTTTGAGGAAGATATACATACAAGTTCCTCTGCTTATATTTCATAATTTACACAAATGTTCTTTTTCATTTGTAGAGGAAAATGATTTATGTATAAAAATAATGTCATAATTATGGGACAATGTAATAATGTGTTGAATAATATTTGTACATAACTCATATTACTCCAAGTTATTACTTCTGTGTACTCTATTATTATTCAGAAATTTCTATTTATTAATTATTTTCAATATTAACTATTTCTAACATTAAATTTCTATATAGTGACAAACTAGGAATGTAAAACACAAGTGGTAGACGTTTCTCCCTATGTTGGGTTATACATTGTTCCTACAAATTCACAGGCTGTGTTCCTAGAGGTCTCTGAAAACTAAAAATTGTCATTTATACAAAATTAAACAGGTATAAAAAAATTCCTTTTGGTTTTGGGCTCATTTTGTGCTTCAGAAACCATATGTCTCTAATATATCACTCTAATCAGATTACAATCAACTTCATAAAAATATTGACTTAGGGAGTTAGGATACAGTATTCCTCCCCGTATCTGCAGGGTATAAAAGTTGTTTTTTTATTTACATATGGTAGTTCGTTTAGTTTAATATCTTTATTATTCACCCCATGCCCATCCTGTGGGCAGTAGTCAAAAGATTACAGAGGTACATAATTGGTCCAGGGACTGGACTCCAAAGTTTTAATAGCTGAACAAGTTACAAAGGTAATGAATTAGATCTGGTCACAATCATGACAAGTTACAAAGGTAATGAGCTCCAGGTAGAGCTGGTCACACTCATGACAAGTTACAAAGGTAATGAACCATAAATAAGTCCATACATGGTTACAGTCATGAACAAATTACAGAGTAATGAGCAATTAACAAATATTCTGGGGAATGCATCATTGCCCCAACAACAGATGTTGCTAGGTGCCTGTCCCTCCTTGGCAGGACAGCCAGACAGCCATTGCAAACAGCAGCAAGTTGCGCCAGGATCTGCTGCTTGCAGGACCACCAATAACCCTCCCCAAAAGGTCAGTGACTCCACTAGCAGCTTGAGGGAGAGCTGCCCTGGGGATGTGTCAGCGTCCTGGTGGACGCCAGTTTGATTGCAGATCCCAGGCCCTCTGTAAAGGTGAAGGTGGGTGGGGCTGTTGGTTGTTCCCTCCTGGAGCCCTCCGGGTGCCCAGACATCCACCGTGGGCACAGATGTTGAAGCTTGAGGAACTGAGTGCACATTGCCTGTGGCACACCTGACAGATGCCTCACGGTCGAACTCCACAGCGCTGTCTCTGCAGTGGAAGTTCCCGTGAGCCCGGCACACCCTGTGCCATTGCTGACATCGTGGGCTGGGAGGGGAAAAGTACCCTCTACAGTTGGGGTAGTGCTGGGAGTTGGGTGGGTGAGGCAGGGGAGTTGTATGGTTGAGGTGCAGGGGTGAGGGGTTATGAGAGGGTCACTGTTTCCTACACACAGGGCAAGCCTGGGGAAGGGGGTTGAGGGGCACTTCCCTATACACTGACTGCGCACTGTTGTTCACACTGTCCTGCCTACAACAAACACAACATTTATTTGTTTCCCATGCATATTATGAAAGATTTGGGCATGTGACTCCCCAAAACCAGTGTTCCCTTTATCTTCACCCACACACCCCACCCCCTCCCCCTGGTGGTGTGGGGGAAGAGGCACTGACTGGTCCCGACCTGGGCATTCTCAACACCACACCCAACCCTCACAAACTGTACAACACTTCCACTACGCTGAAACGATGCACTGGGATGTCCTCTCGCTTCTCTGGACTCTTCCCAAAGCACTCACACTGAGTCCTGTTCAGTTGTAATCTGGTCAGCCTCTTTGATCAGGAGCTATCCTTGAAAATCCCGCAGACAGCCCGCCACACGCCTTGCTGCGTCGGCCATGCCGAGCTTTTTGTTACATACAGTAGACCGTCATTTAACACGGTAGTTAAGTTCCTGAAAATGGCGTGTTAGGTAAAAAACCGTGTTAGATGAACTGAAGAACTTACGGGAAAAATAGGGTTACGTTCCTGGGAGCTCCAAAAAAGTCAAACAATTTTTTTTTTAGGCCTCCACATCTTACAAAAATAAAAGTGAATGTGGAATTGTAGTTCATTGTTGTGATGTATTATGTTGTTTTTACAGGTTAAGACTACAACTGTAAGAGAAATAATAGTATTTCTTACCTTAAATTTTGGGTGCTGGTGTTTGTGTATGATTGTGATTAGAGTGGAGAGTTATGCTGTGGCCCTACTGGGCTGAGGTGGATGGTAGAGGTTCTGGTACTGAAGTTGCTGGTTGTACTGGAGTGTCTAACTTTAAGTCATTCAGTCAGTCAGTCAAGTTATTCAGTCAAGTCATTCAGTCAGGAAAGTCATTCTGCCAGTCAGTCAAGTCAGTCAGTCAGTCAAGTCAGTCAGTCAGTCAAGTCATTAAGTCAGTCAAGTCATTCAGTTAGTCAAGTCATTCAGTCAAGTCAGTAAGTCATTCAGTCAAGTCAGTGAGTAATTCAGCCAAGTCAGTAAGTCATTCAATCAAGTCAGTAAGTCATTCAGTTGAGTCAGTAAGTCAATAAGTCAATCAGTCAAGTCAGTAAGCCATTCAGTCAAGTCAGTAAGTCATTCAGTAAGTCAGTCATTCAGTAAGTCATTCACACAAACTCATGTTTACCTCTTTTTATGCATACAAAGTAACACTTCATTAAGGTTATCTTTTGTCTAATATCTTTGCTTCCTTCGTTAATTCTAAGACTTAAATGCTTATACCTTTTCTTGCCACTTTCAGCAACACTGGTATGCCTACTGGGTGTCTTGAGTGCTTGGCAGATAGAAGATATAGTAATTAAAAGATCAAAACACAATTCACAAGCACAGCTAGCTTGTAGCAGAGAAAGACTGGACATGTATGAAAATACAAATGGTGGGGTGGTGTCAGGGGGGGTGGCAGGGGATGGCAGGAGGTCTCCCTGGCTGATCCACAACAAGGCGGCAGCTTGAGGAAAAGGGAATTTTTTTTTTCCTTCCCGAACCTGTGTTAAATTAATTTTACAATGTGTTACATAAAATTGTGCCACAATTCTTCATTCGTGCTATACACAAATTGTGCCAAATAAACTCATGCTAAATGATGGTCTACTGTACATATATAAGTCATTTTTTATTTACATACATACCTATGGTAAAGCTAAATTGATAAATTATGCACAATAAGACAAGAGTTAGCATTTTGTCACTGATGGGAAGCACTGCACAGCTTCTGTTAGTCTTTGAAGAACTGCCAGTATCACTACTTTTGCACTCTGGGGCCATTATTAAGCAAAATTAAGGGTTACTTTTGGACCACAGTAAACAGCGGATAACTGAAACTATTATTATTTTTTATTATCACACCGGCCGATTCCCACCAAGGCAGGGTGGCCCGAAAAAGAAAAACTTTCACCATCATTCACTCCATCACTGTCTTGCCAGAAGGGTGCTTTACACTACAGTTTTTAAACTGCAACATTAACACCCCTCCTTCAGAGTGCAGGCACTGTACTTTCCCATCTCCAGGACTCAAGTCCGGCCTGCCGGTTTCCCTGAATCCCTTCATAAATGTTACTTTGCTCACACTCCAACAGCACGTCAAGTATTAAAAACCATTTGTCTCCATTCACTCCTATCAAACACGCTCACGCATGCCTGCTGGAAGTCCAAGCCCCTCGCACACAAAACCTCCTTTACCCCCTCCCTCCAACCCTTCCTAGGCCGACCCCTACCCCGCCTTCCTTCCACTACAGACTGATACACTCTTGAAGTCATTCTGTTTCGCTCCATTCTCTCTACATGTCCGAACCACCTCAACAACCCTTCCTCAGCCCTCTGGACAACAGTTTTGGTAATCCCGCACCTCCTCCTAACTTCCAAACTACGAATTCTCTGCATTATATTCACACCACACATTGCCCTCAGACATGACATCTCCACTGCCTCCAGCCTTCTCCTCGCTGCAACATTCATCACCCACGCTTCACACCCATATAAGAGCGTTGGTAAAACTATACTCTCATACATTCCCCTCTTTGCCTCCAAGGACAAAGTTCTTTGTCTCCACAGACTCCTAAGTGCACCACTCACTCTTTTTCCCTCATCAATTCTATGATTCACCTCATCTTTCATAGACCCATCCGCTGACACGTCCACTCCCAAATATCTGAATACGTTCACCTCCTCCATACTCTCTCCCTCCAATCTGATATTCAATCTTTCATCACCTAATCTTTTTGTTATCCTCATAACCTTACTCTTTCCTGTATTCACCTTTAATTTTCTTCTTTTGCACACCCTACCAAATTCATCCACCAATCTCTGCAACTTCTCTTCAGAATCTCCCAAGAGCACAGTGTCATCGGCAAAGAGCAGCTGTGACAACTCCCACTTTGTGTGTGATTCTTTATCTTTTAACTCCACGCCTCTTGCCAAGACCCTCGCATTTACTTCTCTTACAACCCCATCTATAAATATATTAAACAACCACGGTGACATCACACATCCTTGTCTAAGGCCTACTTTTACTGGGAACTGAAACTACGGAAACAAAATCCACGGATATGGGGGTTCTACTGTACACCTACCATCCGACTAACTGATCGTAAGTCAAAATGGACGTAAGTCGAACCTTACTACTGAATATTAGCATCACATTAAGTAATGATTTTATTTTACTGTTTTATTTTGGTATTTAATTTTTTCTTTACTTTTTATGCTGTTAGTACTGTATTTTATACTGTAAGGTTTTGGAGAAACATTGTGTAAAACACAAACAGTTGTTTATTTCCCAGAACATCTGCATACAAAACGTGGTCATATGTCAAGCAGTTCGTAAGTCGGATGGTAGGTAATTGCTGTTTGGAGGGACATCTGAACTGTTGTATCTACAGATCTCTGGAAAGATAGTGACAGTGTGAATGATGGTGAAAGTGTTTCTTTTTCAGGTCACCCTGTCATGGTGGGAGATGACCAGTGTGTTAAACAAATGAGATTGAGGCATGGAAAAGCCACTGAACCAAAAGAAATTGTTTTATACTACTTTTAAACAAGTTTTATTTTTGTGAAATGTAAGAGTATTATTCTGAATTTTTTAATGTTATAGTCTTATTTTGATTTACAAATTCCTATTAGTTATATTGAATTTTATTGTCAAACTCTGCTGTGAGTTTTCCTGTAAATTTTTCAGTGGTTATTTTCCACCAAGACAGGATCCTCATAGAAGGAAAAATTTACCATCACTTGCTCCCTAGGTATAATATGACACAGACATCATGATCCAGTGCTGATCCAATGATCCACTTCTATAGTGCAGGCACTGTACCTCCCACCACCAAAACTCTAAGCCCTACTAACTGAATTCCCTGAATCTCATTATAGCCATTATCAAGGTAACACTCCAACAGCACATCGACTCTGAAAGCACCATTTGCATCTACTCTTCATACATATGAAGATAAAGAGGCAAGCAGAAAAAAGACTTATATTGAGACAATGTTTCTGTGTGTAGAGCTTTATTAAGTCATGACGTAATAAAGCTCTTCATAATGCGAAATGTTGTGCCAATAAAAGTTTGCTCTGTAACCTGTTTTTTTTTTTTTTAAATACCTGATGTCAATATGGCAATTATGACTCACGAAATCGTAATAACAATTACAAACAAATCGTGGGACGGGTGGGTTCAAACCACTCCTGTTCCGTCGTTTTAATACGCTGTCCTATCTACTCCATTACATTTGTGCTGGATATTCAAGCCCCCTACCTCCTTCATACCTTCTTTCTAACCCTTCTTCCAACTGTTTCCCTTGGGCATTCCCTACACCTAGTTGCCCTAGATTGATCTTTCTTTCTTTCAACACACCAGCAGTTTAGTCACCTTTTATGACACACATGGCCCCTAGATTTATATGTATCTTGTTCTGGCCTTTTTCATGACCAAACCATCTCAACAACCCATCCTCTGCTTTCTGAATTATGGCTTTTGTACCACCACACTATCTTTAAAATTTATATCTTATTTTCTGCATGATATTCACACCACTTAATGATCTCAGACATGACATCTCCACTGCCTCCAACTTCCTCCTAGCTATGATACTTACCTACAAATACAAATAATTTATTTCTCTTCTGCAGTATTTCAGATTATGTATTTTACATGTAATAAAAAATATTGTTAGGCACAAAAGAAAACCACTAGCATGCTGTGTATCCATATAAAAGTGTCAGCACAACTGTGCTTTTGTACATCCATTGACAATATTTTTTTTTATAAATTCCTCGACAGTTCTTGCAACCTTCTTTGCCACATCTACCCTGTGATGGACACTATAATTCATGGACCATTCTACAGATACACCCACTCCCAAGTAACTAAATATATTCAGTTCCATCATTTTCCTTCATTCCAAGCTGGCCTTTAGTCTTTCATTCCTTATACATGTACCAGGGAAAACAAAACGACACAGTACCGTGACTGGAACATTACACATATAACCCGCATGTAGAAGAAAGAAACTTATGACAGTGTTTCAGTTTGACTTGAATCAATTAGCTGTCCAAGTCAGACCGAAATGTTGTCATAAGTTTCTTTCTCCTACATGCGGGTTGTGTACTGTACCAGAGGCATCCAACGTGTGGCCTCTGGTCAAAATGTGATCTACTTGACTGTGGTGTTCAGCAAGCTTAAGAGCTTTAGTAAAAAAATTTACCTAGTTAGCTAGCACACATGAACTATTAGGGTAGTAGGGAATAACTAACTGCCTGCTACTACTGGTTTGTAAACCAGGAGTCAGAATCAACATGTGCCTTGACTGAATACACACCATAACTCTGGAGAAGAGTTCAAGATGTTAGATACTGTACCAGTATTCTCACTGACTCGATTAAAATTTTTGCTGCCTAATTTTAGGTGTATAACTTCTAATACAGTCAATTAAACTTAAAATTTTATTACTGCTAAAAATATATTTATAATAACATACTAAAATTCATCTTTTTTTTTATCAATAAATTCTGCAGCTCACCAACAAATAATATGGATTTATAGTTATGTGACCGACTAGTCAACAAACACTGATGCCCCTGCCTATGCTGTACTTCTGTGGCTTGGTAGGCAAAGCTCTTGCCCCTCACACTGAGTGTCTGTGGTTCAATCCCCAGTGGGGAGGAACATTGGGCATGTTTCCTTACACCTGCTGTCCCTGTTCACCTAGCAGTAAGTAGGTACCTGGGTGTCAGACGACTGGTGAAGGTCGCGTCCTGGGGGACAAGATTGAAGGACCACAATGGAAATAAGACAGCCAATCCTCGATGATGTACTGATCTTCTTGAGTTATCCTGAGTGGCTAACACTCCAGGTTAAAACTTCAAACAAATCTTACCTTACTCTCTTTCAATATTCATTTCCAAACCCTCCTAAACTCTACCAACTTCCACTGCTTCTCTTCTCAGTTTTCCAGCAGCTATGTGCTGTCACTAACAAAACCAGTGTAACAACTCCCATATTTTACAGTGATAATTCCTGCTTATCTTTTAAGACTTGACTTCTATTCCTTTGCAACCACATCAGTAATCATGGTAAACTTCACATGCTCTTGTCTAAAACTCATATACTAGGAAGTACTGGCACTCAGTGCCACTGTGCAAGAATTGTTAGGTCAGACTGACACGCCAATATATTTTTTGCCCCTTTTAACAAAGAGCATGCCAACTTCATTACATGTGCCTTCTTCAAATTCAGAATTCACATTCAAATATTTATTTCTTTTATGCAGTACATACACAGATAATGTAGTTTACATGTAATAAAATACAGTATTGTTAGGCAGATGAAAGCCACCAGTATGCAATGCATTTCGCAGAAACTAATCCTAATGTTTAAAAGTACTTAAGAACTAGACATGAAAGCTAACTCTCTCTGTCCTCCCTATCTGACAGTCCCACCATTAAGGCAAATGCTATGATATCTTAAATGACATCAATTTGCTACATCAACTGTGGCTTTTTCCCCACTACCCTTTCTTCCAGCAACTTTTCCTCATTCCCTTTGCCTTTCTCTCCCCCTCCCTCTACCATCTCACCTTCATAGTACAACAATGACTTACTTCCACACAAAGTTTAGCACTTTCTTCGACTATAATAATAAAATATATTCCAGTGGTTATCTACGCACCCTGACCTGAGCCTGGATCTCTTCATAACAACATTTTACAACTTTCAACAACTATGGCATATCTTTGCAATGCTTACTACATTGCTTCCCTATCCACTCCAAATCCATCATTACAAAAACTCTCACATGTTTATCTAAGTAGTATTCAGTATATTCACATATGCTGCTATGTATGATAATTCTATGTAACTGTATTTGTGTATACCTGAATAAATTTACTTACTTACTTATTGTGGTTGAGTGCAACATTCAATCCATACATCAACTTCTCTTTTTAAATCCACTCTGTGCTGTTGTAGATTTCCTGAATAAAGCCTATCTTATCTTATTTTATTTTATTTTCTTCCATCACTTACCAATAACAGTTCTGTCATACACTTTACTGGGTATATAACTCAGAATGCCCCACATGGGTTTAGTGTTTTTTAATGATATTCTACCTGATAGACTCAACAGACTTATTTCACTATGATTCTTATACTCGATCATTATTGTCCCATTTTCCCTTTATAATAAGAAACTACAGATACTATATCTTCAAGGGAGGTGCCTCGATGCTTGTGAAAAGCTCTTGCTCCAAACAAATGGAGCTACCATTGTTTGCAGTGGATCGAATCTGATTGCTTCCCATTCCCCAAGGTGCTTCATAACTCCTTATGGGTTTAACGCTTCTTCCATGAAATAAAATCACATACCATCTGCTATTCCTTGGGTACCTTCTATTTCAAAAACAAGACTTGACCAGTGTAATCTCAGTGGAAATAAGTTACATACATTTACACAGCAGGTTAGGTTCCAGGCTACTACTGTAAAATGAAACTTTCCTTTTTCTCTCTCTGTCTCTCTCTCTCTCTCTCTCTCTCTCTCTCTCTCTCTCTCTCTCTCTCTCTCTCTCTCTGTCTGCTCGTCTCTGTCTCTCTGTCTGTCTGTCTCTCTCTGTCTGTCTCTCTGCTCTCTCTCTCTCTCTCTGTCTGTCTCTCTCTGTCTGTCTGTCTGTCTGTCTGTCTGTCTGTCTCTCTCTGTCTCTCTGTGTCTGTCTCTCTGTCTCTGTCTCTCTCTCTCTCTCTCTCTCTCTCTCTCTCTCTGTCTCTCTCTGTCTCTCTCTGCTCTCTCTCTCTCTGCTCTCTGCTCTCTCTCTCTCTCTCTCTCTCTCTCTCTCTCTCTCTCTCTCTCTCTCTCTCTGCTCTCTCTCTCTCTCTCTCTCTCTCTCTCTCTCTCTCTCTCTCTCTCTCTCTCTGTCTCTCTCTCTCTCTCTCTCTCTCTCTCTGTCTCTCTCTCTCTCTGTCTCTCTCTCTCTGTCTCTCTCTCTCTCTCTCTCTCTCTCTCTCTCTCTCTCTGCTCTCTCTCTCTCTCTCTGTGTCTCTGTCTCTCTCTCTCTCTCTCTCTCTCCCTCGCTCTCTCTCTCTCTGTCTCTGTCTCTGTCTCTCTCTCTCTCTCTGTCTCTCTTTCTCTCTCTCTCTCTCTCTGTCTCTCTCTCTCTCTCTCTCTCTCTCTCTCTCTCTCTCTCTCTCTCTTTCACTTTCAAATGCATATAAAAGCTTGATAACATGTTTGCATTATCATATATTAAGTGAGCAACAGAGCTAGGTCTAAAAAAAAATGCATATACAGTACTCACATTACTTACCTAGAGTATACCTGGAGAGGGTTTCACGGGTCAATGCCCCCATGGCCCAGTCTGTGACCAGGCATCATGGTGGATCAGGGCCTGGCCAACCAGACTATTACTGTTGGCCGGACGCAACCCGACGTACGAACCACAGCCCGGCTGGTCAGATACTGACTTTAGGTGCCTGTCCAGCGCCTCCTTGAAGACAGCCAGGGGTCTATTGGTAGGCCCCCTTATGTATGCTGGGAGGCAGTTGAACAGTCTTGGGTCCCTGACACTTACTGTGTTGTCTCTTATTGTGCTAGTGGTGCTCCTGCCTCTCATTGGGGAGATGTTGCATCATCTGTTGAGTCTTTTGCTTTCATAGAAAGTGATTTTCGTTTGTAAGCTTGGTACTAATACCTTTAGGATTTTCCAAGTGTATATAATCATGTATCTCTCCTGCCTGCATTCTGGGGAGTACAGGTTAAGGAACTTTAAGCATTCCCAGTAATTAAGATTATCGCAGTTATGGGTGCCGTGAAGGTTCTCTGTACATTTTCTAGGTTCACGTGGAGTTTACCTAGAGAGAGTTCCGAGGGTCAACGCCCCCGCAGCCCGGTCTGTGACCAAGCCTTTATTATTATTATAATCAAGGGGGAAGCGCTAAACCCGGAGGATTATACAGCGCCTGGGGGAGGGGATATGTGGAAGGCATTCAGGCTTAATTCGGGGAACTGGAGCACAGATCCAATTCCCTAAATCAAGAGCCCCTCACCAACATCAAGGAACCTTCCTTGAGGGGCCGAGTCTTTTGCTTTTGTAGGGAGTGATTTTCATGTGCAAGTTCGGTACTAGTTCCTCTAGGATTTTTCAGGTGTACATAATCATGTATCTCTCCCGCCTGCGTTCCAGGGAGTACAGGTTCAGGAACTTCAAGCGTTCCCAGAAATTGAGGTGTTTTATCTCGGTTACATGTGCCGTGAAGGTTCTCTGTACATTTTCTAGGTCAGCAATTTCACCTGCCTTGAAAGGTGCTGTTAATGTACAGCAATATTCCAGCCTAGATATAGCAAGCAACCTGAAGAGTGTCATCATGGGCTTGAAGGTTCTCATTATGCATCCTGTCATTTTTCTAGCAGATGTGATTGTTACAGTGTTATGGTCCTTGAAGGCGAGATCCTCCGACATGATCACTCTCAAGTCTTTGATGTTAATTTTTTGCTCTATTGTGTGGCTGGAATTTGTTTTATACTCTGATGAAGTTTTAATTTCCTCACATTTACCATATCAGAGTAATTGAAATTTCTCATAAGAACATAAGAAAGAAGGAACACTGCAGCAGGCCTACTGAACCATGCGAAGGAGGTCCATGTCCCCCCTCCCCCGGATTAGCCCAATGACCCACCTAGTCAGGCCACTTCCGCTTAAGGAAGGAGCATGGCATCAGACCTAGTAGCACAAGCTAGTCAGGTCTAACTCACACCCACCTACACCCACTCATATGTTTATCTAACCTATTTTTAAAACTACACAACATTTTAGCCTCTATAACTGTACCTGGAGCTTACCTGGAGAGAGTTCCGGGGGTCAACGGCCCCGCACCCCGGTCTGTGACCAGGCCTCCTGGTGGATCAGAGCCTGATCAACCAGGCTGTTACTGCTGGCTGCACGCAATCCAACGTAGGAGCCACAGCCCAGCTGGTCAGGTACCGACTTTAGGTGCTTGTCTAGTGCCAGCTTGAAGACTGTCAGGGGTCTATTGGTAATCCCCCTTATGTATGCTGGGAGGCAGTTGAACAGTCTCGGGCCCCTGACACTTATTGTATTGTCTCTTAATGTGCTAATGACACCCCTGCTTGTCATTCGGGGGATGTTGCATCGTTTGCCAAGTCTTTTGCTATCATTGTGAGTGATTTTCATGTGCAAGTTTGGTACTAGTCCCTCTAGGATTTTCCAGGTGTATATAATCACGTATCTCTCCCGCCTGCATTCCAGGGAATACAGGTTCAGGAACTTCAAGCGCTCTCAGTAATTGAGGTGTTTTATCTCCGTTATGTGCGCCGTGAAGGTTCTCTGTACATTTTCTAGGTCAGCAATTTTACCTGCCTTGAAAGGTGCTGTTAGTGTGCAGCAATATTCCAGCCTAGGTAGAACAAGCGACCTGAAGAGTGTCATCATGGGCTTGGCATCCCTTGTTTTGAAGGTTTTCATTATCCATCCTGTCATTTTTCTAACAGCTGCAATTGATACAATGTTATGGTCCTTGAAGGTGAGATCCTCCGACATGATCACTCCCAGGTCTTTGACGTTGGTTTTTCACCCTATTTTGTGGCCAGAATTTGTTTTGTACTCTGATGAAGTTTTAATTTTCTTGTGTTTACCATATCGGAGTAATTGAAATTTCTCATTGTTGAACTTCATATTGTTTTCTGCAGCCCATTGAAAGATTTGGTTGATGTCCGCCTGGAGCCTTTCAGTGTCTGCATTAGAAGACACTGTCATGCAGATTCGGGTGTCATCTGCAAAGGAAGACACGGTGCTGTGGCTGACATCCTTGTCTATGTCAGATATGAGGATGAGAAACAAGATGGGAGCGAGTACTGTGCCTTGTGGAACAGAGCTTTTCACCATAGGCACTTCAAACTTTACTCTGTTGACTACTACTCTTTGTGTTCTGTTTGTGAGGAAATTATAGATCCATCTACCAACTTTTCCTGTTATTCCCTTAGCACGCATTTTGTGCGCTATTACGCCATGGTCACACTTGTCAAAGGCTTTTGCAAAGTCTGTAAATATTACATCTGCATTCTTTTTGACTTCTAGAACGCAGGAGGGAGAGATACATGATTATATACACCTGGAAAATCCTAGAGGGACTAGTACCGAACTTGCACACGAAAATCACTCACTACGAAAGCAAAAGACTTGGCAGACGATGCACCATCCCCCCAATGAAAAGCAGGGGTGTCACTAGCATGTTAAGAGACCATACAATAAGTGTCAGGGGCCCGAGACTGTTCAACTGCCTCCCAGCACACATAAGGGGGATTACCAACAGACCCCTGGCAGTCTTCAAGCTGGCACTGGACAAGCACCTAAAGTCAGTTCCTGATCAGCCGGGCTGTGGCTCGTACGTTGATTTGCGTGCAGCCAGCAGCAACAGCCTGGTTGATCAGGCGCTGATCCACCAGGAGGCCTGGTCACAGACCGGGCCGCGGGGGCGTTGACCCCCGAAACTCTCTCCAGGTAAACTCCAGGTCTAGGACCTTGTCGTAGTGATCCAATAGTTGAGACAGACAGGAGCGACCTGCTCTAAACCCATATTGCTCTGGGTTGTGTAATTGATGGGTATCTAGATGGGTGGCGTTCTTGCTTCTTAGGACCCTTTCAAAGATTTTATGATATGGGATGTTAGTGCTGTCGGTCTGTAGTTCTTTGCTATTGCTTTACTGCCCCCTTTGTGGAGTGGGGCTATGTCTGTTGTTTTTAGTAACTGTGGGACGACCCCCGTGTCCATGCTTCCTCTCCATAGGATGGTAAAAGCTCGTGATAGGGGCTTCTTGCAGTTCTTGATGAACACGGAGTTCCACGAGTCTGGCCCTGGGGCAGAGTGCATGGGCATGTCATTTATCGCCTGTTTGAAGTCATTTGGCGTCAGGATAACATCAGATAGGCTTGTGTTAACCAAATTCTGTGGCTCTCTCATAATAAATTAATTTTGATCTTCGACTCTCAGTCTGGTTAGCGGCTTGCTAAAAATTGAGTCATATTGGGACTTGAGTAGCTCACTCATTTCCTTGCAGTCATCTGTGTAGGACCCATCTTGTTTAAGTAGGGGCCCAATACCGGACGTTGTTCTCGACTTTGATTTGGCATAGGAAAAGAAATACTTTGGGTTTCTTTCGATTTCATTTATGGCTTTTAGTTCTTCCCGCGATTCCTGACTCCTATAAGACTCCTTTAGCTTAAGTTCGATGTTTGCTATTTCTCTGACCAGTGGCTCCCTATGCATTTCAGATATATTGGCCTCTATTAGCCGCTCTGTTATTCTTTTTCGTCGCCTGTAAAGTGAGTGCCTGTCTCTTTCTATTTTACATCTACTCCTCCTTTTTCTTAAAGGAATAAGCCTTGAGCATACATCAAGTGCCACCGAGTTAATCTATTCTAAGCATAAGTTGGGGTCTGTGTTGCTTAGTCTATCTTCCCAGCATATATCGGTTAGGACTTGGTTTACTTGGTCCCACTTTATGCTCTTGTTATTGAAGTTGAATTTGTTGAATGCTCCCTCGTGACTAATCTCATTATGTCGGTCTGGGGCTCCGCGCATACATGTCTGAACCTCGATTATGTTGTGATCGGAGTATATTGTTTTTGATATGGTGACATTTCGCATCAGATCATCATTGTTAGTGAAGATGAGGTCTAGTGTATTCTCCAGTCTAGTAGGCTCTATTATTTGCTGGTTTAAGTTGAATTTTGTGCAGAGATTTAAAAGCTTGTGTGAGTGTGAGTTTTCATCAGAGCTGCCTCCTGGTGTTATTACTGCAACAACATTATTTGCTATATTCCTCCATTTTTTAATATAAAAGAAACACTGTTTATAAATTCAAGTCTCTTCTTAAAAATCACTTACTCATCCACAACTAAATAAATACTGAATAACTGTATCTCATAAATGTTTAACCTGTGACCTATCAAACTTTGTTTTTTTTTTTAATTACATTACCTAACAGAATACTCCATTCTACTGAATGCACAGCAACTCAATAAATGACCATATGACCTGTCTTTGAAATACTCATTTGTGCTTAATTGCTATTTGTGTACTATAATTTTTACCACTGAATATATCATTACTTAGTTAATCTTAAGTTAATTTTAAGCCTGCCCATAATGCTCTGCATACAAGGGGCTTTTGGCATGTTACACTTAACCACTGTATTTCTTTGTACATCTATGTATTATGTACAAATTAATAATAAATAAATAAAATATTATTATTATTATTATTATTATGACAGTACTGTTAATATTATTAATGTGGCATTTTATTGTGACAACGTCTCGCTCTCCAGAAACGTTGCCACAATAAAATGTCACAATAGTTGCATTTGTGTCCTGTTACTTTACATATTGTCAGTAATTCTTCCAATATGTATTGGATGTATTTGATCCAAGGGGAGGGGGAGACAAGTCCAGTTCCTTGGATCAAGATTCCCTCACTAGCATTAAGGCACCTCCCTGGCTGTAAAATGAGGCCCTCCTGTACATTGTTGAATGTTATTAGGTTACCTAAGGTTAAACCTATATAATACACAATGCAAAAAATCCACAGTAAAAATAAGAAATGAAGCCTGAATGCCTACATGTGCTTACACACATATCTTCTGAAGATTTGTGTGTAGTCACACGAAGGCACTCAGATTTTATTTCCTATTTTCACTGTTGCATTTCTGCATACTACTTGCAATCTCGCGTTTTACTGCGATTTCCTCCATAATGTACTATATGTGTGTGCCCATAACACCTGTGTACTTTCAAGGCCATTGTAAAAAAAATGTACATAGTGTTATTTATGCAAAATAACCACTCTGAAAAAATAGAGAAATTCCAAGCGCTTTCGTGACTACTCACATTATCAAGGAACTATAGTTCCTTGATAATGTGAGTAGTCACGAAAGCGCTTGGAATTTCTCTATTTTTTCAGAGTGGTTATTTTGCATATTCTGAAATCACCTGTTTACTGTGATCTTATTGCATAGTGTTATTTATGTATTTGACTCTGCCCAGGTACTCTTGGCATTATCTGCTCAGCTTTTTATGTGACAACAAGTTAATATCTTAACCGTTATTAAATTTTTTGTGCCAGTCAAGTCAATACCACCAATACCACCAGTCCGATGACATTCTTCTTTGCAAATATACAGGGTCTAAGGCCAGCAACGAACAAAATACCTTTCATCCGTGGACTGTTTGCAGAGGCAAATGCAATGTTCGCGGCTTTCACAGAGACCCACATAAAGGATCACTTGGACAACGAAATATGGATCCCAGGTTACAACCTATACAGATGTGACAGAGTGAACAGGCAAAAGGAGGGGGGGATGGCCTGTATATCGCAGAGTCACTTGTTTGCACAGAACTGCTTAATGTCTCAAATTATGTAGTGGAAGTTCTAGCAGTAAAGATCGAGAACCAAAACCTAGTCATTGTGGTAGTCTACCAGCCTCCGGATGCAACATCCCAGCAATTCCAGGAACAGCTGTCAAAAATTGACCACTGTCTGGAAAATCTGCCAGCTCCGGCCCCGAACATCTTGCTCCTGGGGGATTTCAACTTGAGGCACCTAAAATGGAGGAATATAGCAAATAATGTTGTTGCAGTGATAACAACAGGAGGCAGCTCTGACGAGAACTCACACACACACAAGCTTTTAAATCTCTGCACAAAATTCAACTTAAACCAGCAAATAATAGAGCCTGTTAGACTGGAGAATACATTAGACCTCATCTTCACTAACAATGATGATCTGATACGAAATGTCACCATATCAAAAGCAATATACTCAGATCACAAAATAATCGAGGTTCAGACATGTATGCGCGGAGCCCTAGACCGACAAAATTAGATTAGTCACGAGGGAGCCTTCACCAAATTCAACTTCAATAACAAGAACATAAAGTATGACCAAGTAAATCAAGTCCTAAACGATATAAGCTGGGAAGATAGACTAAGCAACACAGACCCCAACTTATGCCTAGAACAGATTAACTCGATGGCACTCGATATATGCTCAAGGCTTATTCCTTTAAGAAAAAAGAGGAGTAGATGTAAAATAGAAAGAGACAGGCGCTCCCTTTACAGGCGAAGGAAAAGAATAACAGAGCGGCTAAGAGGCCAATATATCTGAAATGCATAGGGAGTCACTGGTCAGAGAAATAGCAAACATCGAACTTAAGCTAAAAGGAATCTTATAGGAGTTAGGAATCGCGGGAAGAACTAAAAGCCATAAATGAAATCAAAAGAAATCCAAAGCATTTCTTTTCTTATGCCAAATCAAAGTCGAGAACAACATCTAGTATTGGGCCCCTACTTAAACAAGATGGGTCCTACACAGATGACAGCAAGGAAATGAGTGAGCTGCTCAAGTCCCAATATGACTCAGTTTTTAGCAAGCCGCTTACCAGACTGAGAGTCGAAGATCAAAATGAATTCTTTAAGAGAGAGCCACAGAATTTGGTTAACACAAGCCTATCTGATATTATCCTGACACCAAATGACTTCAAACATGCGATAAATGACATGCCCATGCACTCTGCCCCAGGGCAAGACTCATGGCACTCCGTGTTCATCAAGAACTGCAAGAAGCCCCTATCACGAGCTTTTACCATCCTATGGAGAGGAAGCATGGACACGGGGGTCGTCTCACAGTTACTAAAAACAACAGACATAGCCCCACTCCACAAAGGGGGCAGTAAAGCAATAGCAAAGAACTACAGACCGACAGCACTAACATCCCATATCATAAAAATCTTTGAAAGGTCCTAAGAAGCAAGAACGCCACCCATCTAGATATCCATCAATTACACAACCCAGGGCAACATGGGTTTAGAGCAAGTCGCTCCTGTCTGTCTCAACTATTGGATCACTACGACAAGGTCCTAGATGCACTAGAAGTCAAAAAGAATGCAGATGTAATATATACAGACTTTGCAAAAAGCCTTCGACAAGTGTGACCATGGCGTAATAGTGCACAAAATGCGTGCTAAAGGAATAAGAGGAAAAGTTAGTAGATGGATCTATAATTTCCTCACAAACAGAACACAAAGAGTAGTAGCCAACAGAGTAAAGTCTGAGGCAGCTACGGTGAAAAGCTCTGTTCCACAAGGCACAGTACTCGCTCCCATCTTGTTTCTCATCCTCATATCTGACATAGACAAGGATGTCAGCCACAGCACCGTGTCTTCCTTTGCAGATGACACCCGAATCTGCATGACAGTGTCTTCCATTGCAGACACTGCAAGGCTCCAGGCGGACATCAACCAAATCTTTCAGTGGGCTGCAGAAAACAATATGAAGTTCAACGATGAGAAATTTCAATTACTACTCCGATATGGTAAACACGAGAAAATTAAAACTTCATCAGAGTACAAAACAAATTCCGGCCACAAAATAGAGCGAAAAACCAACGTCAAAGACCTGGGAGTGATCATGTCGGAGGATCTCGCCTTCAAGGACCATAACATTGTATCAATCGCATCTGCTAGAAAAATGACAGGATGGATAATGAGAACCTTCAAAACAAGGGATGCCAAGCCCATGATGACACTCTTCAGGTCGCTTGTTCTACCTAGGCTGGAATATTGCTGCACACTAACAGCACCTTTCAAGGCAGGTGAAATTGCTGACCTAGAAAATGTACAGAGAACCTTCATGGCGCACATAACGGAGATAAAACGCCTCAATTACTGGGAGCGCTTGAAGTTCCTGAACCTGTATTCCCTGGAATGCAAGCAAGAGAGATACATGATTATATACACCTGGAAAATCCTTGAGGGACTAGTACCGAACTTGTACACAAAAATCACTCACAATGAAAGCAAAAGACTCGGCAGACGATGCAACATCCCCCTAATGAAAAGCAGGGGTGTCACTAGCACGTTAAGAGACAATACAATAAGTGTCAGGGGCCCGAGACTGTTCAACTGCCTCCCAGCATACATAAGGGGGATTACCAATAGACCTCTGGCTGTCTTCAAGCAGGCACTGGACAAGCACCTAAAGTCGGTACCTGACCAGCCGGGCTGTGGCTCGTACGTTGGATTGCGTGCAGCCAGCAGTAACAGCCTGGTTGATCAGGCTCTGATCCACCAGGAGGCCTGGTCACAGACCGGGCCGCGGGGGCATTGACCCCCAGAACTCTCTCCCGGTAAATTACAATAAAGTTATGCCCTGATGCATCATCTTTGAATCTGAAGGTGATATGGTTTGTTAGTACAATAGTGCTAATTTTGGAAAGTTAGTAATTAGAAAGTTGGGATAATGATCGGCTGTTCCCTGACCAGTAGTATATTACTGAGACAATGATGACTAAGACATAAGCGCAACACCTGGATATCTATACCGAGAGATATTTTGCCTGCACAGCTGGCTTTATCAATCTTACAGAGGTATGAGGAGGAGGATTTGTACTGGAGCTAGTGGAAGAAGTGGAGAGGTGTGGAAAATTTTGGACTTTCCTAAATTCATCATGTGTAAATTTGAATAATACAGTAACTGTGTAATAAAATATCATGATGATTTGACCATTTTGAGAAATTTCAAGTGAGGAGGGGGGTGTAGAACAGCTGCTGAGTGATGCTGAGAGGGGATGCCATTTTGAATTTGTGAGCAATGGTTGTCCTGGAAAATTCAGATAATAATCCAGCATCTTTGTGGCCAAATTGGGGTTTTTCAGCCTGAATTTGTAATAGGAACCCATGTTAATGTTCCCTGCTGAAGAATTGGGACAGGAAATTTGCGGGACCTCAAGAATTACGTATGGATGACCGAAGATAAGGGATACGACCATCACTCACAGGGAAGTGCACCATTAGTCCTTTCATTTAGATCTCTAACTGGCTAGTGTAGGGTCTAGGGGTCAGGCAGGTAAGTGGTAATACAATACAAATTTTCTTTGTGTACCCAGCAAGCCTAATCATATACAGTCCACAATTTTAATTTACCAGAGTAGCTGGTTTTAACATTGCAATTATTAATATAATGTCAGGTCTAGCTCTTTTTGTGAGAGTGAGTGACAGTTTGGTGACCTGCTGTGACTAAGTCCCACTTACCTCACCCAAATTACTTGCAGGTAATAATTCAGGTAATGCCCTGTAAACCTCCTGAAGGTAATTTGCTCACATAATAATAATAATAATTCATAAAAAGAGGTGCAGCAGTTGAAGAGATCATTATGGGGGTGGGGCCTACTATTGTAAATTTATTTAGGTACAGGTATACATAAATACTGTTACACAAACTATCATACATGTGTGTGGACCAGGTGTTTACAGTGAAACATATAAGTGAACAGTATTTAGATAAGGCTAAAGAGGTCTTTGTGGCATTTATGGATTTGGAAAAGGCGTATGACAGGGTGGATAGGGGGGCAATGTGGCAGATGTTGCAAGTGTATGGTGTAGGAGGTAGGTTACTGAAAGCAGTGAAGAGTTTTTACGAGGATAGTGAGGCTCAAGTTAGAGTATGTAGGAAAGAGGGGAATTTTTTCCCAGTAAAAGTAGGCCTTAGACAAGGATGTGTGATGTCACCGTGGTTGTTTAATATATTTATAGATGGGGTTGTAAGAGAAGTAAATGCGAGGGTCTTGGCAAGAGGCGTGGAGTTAAAAGATAAAGAATCACACACAAAGTGGGAGTTGTCACAGCTGCTCTTTGCTGATGACACTGTGCTCTTGGGAGATTCTGAAGAGAAGTTGCAGAGATTGGTGGATGAATTTGGTAGGGTGTGCAAAAGAAGAAAATTAAAGGTGAATACAGGAAAGAGTAAGGTTATGAGGATAACAAAAAGATTAGGTGATGAAAGATTGAATATCAGATTGGAGGGAGAGAGTATGGAGGAGGTGAACGTATTCAGATATTTGGGAGTGGACGTGTCAGCGGATGGGTCTATGAAAGATGAGGTGAATCATAGAATTGATGAGGGAAAAAGAGTGAGTGGTGCACTTAGGAGTCTGTGGAGACAAAGAACTTTGTCCTTGGAGGCAAAGAGGGGAATGTATGAGAGTATAGTTTTACCAACGCTCTTATATGGGTGTGAAGCGTGGGTGATGAATGTTGCAGCGAGGAGAAGGCTGGAGGCAGTGGAGATGTCATGTCTGAGGGCAATGTGTGGTGTGAATATAATGCAGAGAATTCGTAGTTTGGAAGTTACGAGGAGGTGCGGGATTACCAAAACTGTTGTCCAGAGGGCTGAGGAAGGGTTGTTGAGGTGGTTCGGACATGTAGAAAGAATGGAGCGAAACAGAATGACTAGTAACGTGTGTGTAACTTACCAACCAGGATAACCCAAAAAAAGTGGGCCAAAAATTTAGTAATGAAGTTTTAGAACACATGACATAACAGTATTCAAGTGTGTGTGTGTACTTACATGTGGTTCCAGGGGTTGAGTCACAGGTCTTGGCTCCCACCTCTTAACTGATGTGTGTGTATGTCCACACATGCATACACATCCTTAAGAGTATCATACACAACTTAGTAAAGTGTTACGAGGAGTTAAAACCATGTGTACTGTTATTGTGTTTGTGTTCTTGAGGTAACACAGGAGATAAACTTACCTGCATTGTAACATCTCATAGCAAGGATTTATTATTATTATTATTATTATTATTATTATTATTATTATTATTATTATTATTATTATTATTATTATTATTATTACCATTATTATTATTATTACCATTATTATTATTAATACCATTACCATTATTATTATTATTATTATTATTATTATTATTATTATTATTATTATTATTATTATTATTATTATTATTATTATTATTACCATTATTATTATTAATACCATTACCATTATTATTATTATTATTATTATTATTATTATTATTATTATTATTATTACTGGACACTAACTATTAGTTTAGCTCTTTGTGAATACTTACAGTGCTGGTTAAGAGTTCTAGATCTGGCCTCTCAAGGAAGGTTCCTTGATGTTGGTGAGGGACTCTTGATTTAGGGAATTGGATCTGTGCTCCAGTTCCCCGAATTAAGCCTGAATGCCTTCCACATCCCCCCCCCAGGCGCTGTATAATCCTCCGGGTTTAGCGCTTCCCCCTTGATTATAATAATAATAATCTAGATCTGGACCTTCCCTTCCCTTGGGTCAAACCTAACTGGATATCCCAGGTGTCATATGAGTAATGAGTTTATTGCTTTCTTGTGATTATTACCAATAATAATAATAATAAAAATTAATGACTGAAAATTTTGAATAGAAAACTTCAGTAACACCAACAGCCTCAATTAGCGGACGGAGGATCGAACCTACATCATATCTGGTGCTTCATGACCCATACGGGTCAACACTTCAGAATATCTCTCCCCCTCAAGGAGCGAGAGATTTTATCAAACAAAACTATCGCCCCCAATCCCTGACACTGTGGAAACACTACTGGTTTAGCGCTTTTCACTGACAATAATAATTTTTATTTATTGATTATCACACTGGCCGATTCCCACCAAGGCAGGGTGGCCTAAAAAAGAAAAACTTTCACCATCATTCACTCCATCACTGTCTTGCCAGAAGGGTGCTTTACACTACAGTTTTTAAACTGCAACATTAACACCCCTCCTTCAGAGTGCAGGCACTGTACTTCCCATCTCCAGGACTCAAGTCCGGCCTGCCGGTTTCCCTGAACCCCTTCATAAATGTTACTTTGCTCACACTCCAACAGCACGTCAAGTATTAAAAACCATTTGTCTCCATTCACTCCTATCAAACACGCTAATAATACTGTAATAATAATAATAATAATAATAATAATAATAATAATAATAATAATAATAATAATAATAATAATAATAATAATAATAATAATAATAATACTGTAATAATAATAATAATAATAATACTGTAATAATAATAATAATAATAATAATAATAATAATAATAATAATAATAATAATAATACTGTAATAATAATAATAATAATAATAATACTGTAATAATAATAATAATAATAATAATAATAATAATAATAATAATAATAATAATAATACTGTAATAATAATAATAATAATAATACTGTAATAATAATAATAATAATAACAACAACAACAACAACAATGAACATGAAAAAAGGTGTATGAACGCAGTGATGCTTGGCGATGGTATATCTAAGGTAAGATAAGAGGAGATAAGATATATAGCAGCAGCAGCAGCAAGAAGAAACATTAGTGTAGAGTGCGAGTACATCTAGTCTGCTCAACATGGAGGTCACTAGGCTGCTCCACATAACTCTACTTATCACTCTTCTACTCTACTTTTGTCAAGCTTACAACTATGAAACATATTTCTACAAGCAGAAGGCAAGTTCCACTCAACTGTTGAACTGGAAAAAGTTAATTTTTCTGTACATATAGAGTAGCCACTTGTGTGGTGCCCCAGTTACATACTTCAGAATCTGGTAATTATTCAAATTACCAACAACTAAAGTTAAGAACATATGGGAAAAATAATGATGTTGATGTGGATGATTGTGGTTCTTGTGTTGATGTGGATGATTGTGGTTCTTGTGTTGATGTGGATGATTGTGGTTCTTGTGTTGATGTGGATGATTGTGGTTCTTGTGTTGATGTGGATGGTTGTGGTTCTTGTGTTGATGTGGATGATTGTGGTTCTTGTGTTGATGTGGATGATTGTGGTTCTTGTGTTGATGTGGATGGTTGTGGTTCTTGTGTTGATGTGGATGGTTGTGGTTCTTGTGTTGATGTGGATGGTTGTGGTTCTTGTGTTGATGTGGATGATTGTGGTTCTTGTGTTGATGTGGATGATTGTGGTTCTTGTGTTGATGTGGATGATTGTGGTTCTTGTGTTGATGTGGAAGGTTTTGGTTCTTGTGTTGATGTGGAAGGTTGTGGTTCTTGTGTTGATGTGGAAGGTTTTGGTTCTTGTGTTGATGTGGAAGGTTGTGGTTCTTGTGTTGATGTGGATGATTGTGGTTCTTGTGTTGATGTGGAAGGTTGTGGTTCTTGTGTTGATGTGGAAGGTTTTGGTTCTTGTGTTGATGTGGAAGGTTGTGGTTCTTGTGTTGATGTGGAAGGTTGTGGTTCTTGTGTTGATGTGGATGATTGTGGTTCTTGTGTTGATGTGGATGGTTGTGGTTTTTGTGTTGATGTGGAAGGGTGTGGTTCTTGTTTTGATGTGGATGATTGTGGTTCTTGTGTTGATGTGGAGGGTTGTGGTTCTTGTGTTGATGTGGATGATTGTGATTCTTGTGTTGATATGGATGATTGTGGTTCTTGTGTTGATGTGGATGATTGTGGTTCTTGTGTTGATATGGATGATTGTGGTTCTTGTGTTGATGTGGATGATTGTGGTTCTTGTGTTGATGTGGATGATTGTGGTTCTTGTGTTGATGTGGATGATTGTGGTTCTTGTGTTGATGTGGATGATTGTGGTTCTTGTGTTGATGTGGATGATTGTGGTTCTTGAGTTGATCTGGAGTTTACCTGGAGAGAATTCCGGGGGTCAACGCCCCCGCGGCCCGGTCTGTGACCAGGCCTCCTGATGGATCAGAGCCTGATCAACCAGGCTGTTGCTGCTGGCTGCACGCAAACCAACGTACGATCCACAGCCCGGCTGACCAGAAACCGACTTTAGGTGCTTGTCCAGTGCCAGCTTGAAGACTGCCAGGGGTCTGTTGGTAATCCCCCTTATGTGTGCTGGGAGGCAGTTGAACAGTCTCGGGCCCCTGACACTTATTGTATGGTCTCTTAACGTGCTAGTGACACCCCTGCTTTTCATTGGGGGGATGGTGCATCGTCTGCCAAGTCTTTTGCTTTCGTTGTGAGTGATTTTCGTGTGCAAGTTCGGTACTAGTCCCTCTAGGATTTTCCAGGTGTATATAATCATGTACCTCTCCCTCCTGCATTCCATGGAATACAGGTTCAGGAACCTCAAGCGCTCCCAGTAATTGAGGTGTTTTATCTCCGTTATGCGCGCCGTGAAAGTTCTCTGTACATTTTCTAGGTCGGCAATTTCACCTGCCTTGCAAGGTGCTGTTAGTGTGCAGCAATATTCCAGCCTAGATAGAACAAGTGACCTGAAGAGTGTCATCATGGGCTTGGCCTCCCTAGTTTTGAAGGTTCTCATTATCCATCCTGTCATTTTTCTAGCAGATGCGATTGATACAATGTTATGGTCCTTGAAGGTGAGATCCTCCGACATGATCACTCCCAGGTCTTTGACGTTGGTGTTTCGCTCTATTTTGTGGCCAGAATTTGTTTTGTACTCTGATGAAGATTTAATTTCCTCGTGTTTACCATATCTGAGTAATTGAAATTTCTCATCGTTGAACTTCATATTGTTTTCTGCAGCCCACTGAAAGATTCGGTTGATGTCCGCCTGGAGCCTTGCAGTGTCTGCAATGGAGGACACTGTCATGCAGATTCGGGTGTCATCTGCAAAGGAAGACACGGTGCTGTGGCTGACATCCTTGTCTATGTCGGTGTAGTGGTGATTGTGTTACTCCGTCGAGCCAGTGACTGTATCATCGATGTCGTACTGGCAGCAACATCACAATTTTTACATGATAACAGAATAAGTCAATAAGTAGAGGAAAAAAACAATATGTTACGACCTTTATTTCTGCTACAACGTTTCGTCTAAGGCTGGACATTATCAAGCACATTATCAAAGTGTTGAATGATGAAATTTTTTTCTTTCTTTATGTGGTTTTCTTTCTTTTTGGGTCGCCCTGCCTTGGTGAGAAACGGCCGACGTGTTAAAAAAATCTCAAGTGTCGTTTTAACACTGCATTATTTCTTTTTATATCTTTTATCTTGAGCAGGTTGATCACTTCAGCTTCGCTGATCCCGACACCTTCAACCTGCGTTACCTGATCAATGATGACTTCTGGGATGGCAATGGTGGACCCATTTTCTTCTACGCAGGAAATGAAGGAGACATTACTTTATTTGCTGACAATACTGTGAGTTACCAAAAGAGCTTCATACAGAAATTGTACAACAAATAAACTAATATATGTGTGAGAATATATATATATATATATATATATATATATATATATATATATATATATATATATATATATATATATATATATATATATATATATATATATATATATATATACACACACATACATACATACATATCAATAACAACACTGCAACTAGCCGGAGGATCGAACCCATGTTGTTTTAGCCTGCCTCATGGTGTGCAAAAATGCACGATGCTCTAACCCACTGGACCATCCAATCCTGGAGTATACCTGGAGAGAGTTCCAGGGATCAACGCCCTCGCGGCCTGGTCTATGACCAGGCCTCATGGTTGACCAGGGCCTGATCAACTATGTTGTTACTGCTAGCCACACGCAGTCCAACGTAAGACCCACAACCCGGCTAGTCAGGAACTGACTTTAGGTGCCTGTCCAGTGCCTGCTTGAAGACAGCCAGGGGTCTATTGGTAATCTCCCCTTATGTATGCTGGAAGGCAGTTGAGATCCTGAACCCAGCAGAGCATGATCCGAGAACATATGATGGTGTGGGTGCCTCAGAGCTAATTTCATTCTACTCACGGGTTCGATCACCCGGTTAGTCGCAGTGTTGTTATTGATTAAATACCACTCGTTCGTGGTTACAATACTATATGTACTGCTTATGGAGGCTAGTACACCAAACGGGGAGTAGAATGAAATTAGCTCTGAGGTATCCACACCATCGTAAGTCCTTAGATCATGGTACAACACCTAGCTCTGCTGGGTGCATGATCGTTGCAGGACTGGATGGTCCAATGGGTTAGAGCATCATGAATTTTCGCTCACCATGAGGCGGGCTAAAACAACACGGGTTCGATCCCCCGGCTAGCTGCAGTCTTGTTATTGATTAAATATAACATGTTCGTGGTTACAATAATATATATATATATATATATATATATATATATATATATATATATATATATATATATATATATATATATATATATATATATATAATGTGCAAGACAAGCCGTGGGGTAAGGGGATGGAAATCTTTAGCTAAAGCACTTTCACACTTCTCAGTGCATCATCAGGAGCTATGCAAAGTTGTATGGTAACAACTGAAGTAGTGAGGGGAAGTTTTCTCAGAGTAGTGCAGTGCGGGTTTGTCACCTGCCGCAGCCTCTCTCGGCTTGTGGCTTGTCTTGCATTGTTAAGACTGCCTATCTGTGACTGTTTGTATATATATAATTATGTATATATATATATATATATATATATATATATATATATATATAAATGTCGTGCCGAATAGGGAAAACTTGCAATTTTGGCTTAAATAGCAATGTTTTTCTTGCCGAATAAGGCAAACAAAAATTTGTGAATGCAATAATTTCGCAAAAATCATTCTGAACCTAACGAAAAAATATATTTCATTGTGTTTGTTTATTATTAAAAACTTATCCAAAATATATTTAGTTGGATTAGGCTAAATTAAATTGAGCTTGTTATAATAATGTTAGGTAAGTTTTATAAGGTTCTTTTGGTATAAAATTATAAATTTTTACATTAACTTAAATGAAAAAATTACATCTTTAAACGTATAAGAGAAAAGTTTAGAAAAGACTTAATTTTAAATGAGTTCTTCCTAACTTGGAACAAGGTACGCAGTGCTTTACCATCCGCACCACATTGGTCCATTACCTTGGGGCCCAGCTCACACACACACACACACACACACACACACACACACACACACACACACACACACACACACACACACACACACACACACACATACATACATACATATATATATATATATATATATATATATATATATATATATATATATATATATATATATATATATATATATATATATATATATATATATATATATATATATATATATATATATATATTATATATATATTTGTTAATGTTGCAGTTTAAAAACTGTAGTGTAAAGCACCCTTCTGGCAAGACAGTGATGGAGTGAATGATGGTGAAAGTTTTTCTTTTTCGGGCCACCCTGCCTTGGTGGGAATCAGTCAGTGTGATAATAATAAAAATAAATAATTATATATATATATATATATATATATATATATATATATATATATATATATATATATATATATATATATATATATATATATATATATATATATATATATATATATATATATATATATATATATATATATATATATATATATATATATATATATATATATATACATAATGACCATGAAAACAATGATGACTTTCATAAATGTACATATGAACGATTTTCTTTACACCTAGTGCCAAAATATCCTTTCCTTCCCTTAAAGAACTGAAGCCACCCTCCTTTCCCTTGGATCAAACCTGATAATCTCCCATTCTCCATGTACTATATGACCCCTGACGGATTTAGTACTTCCCCATGAGAGTATTTGTAAATCATTCTCCCGTACAGGGCTTCATGTGGGACATTGCTCCAGAATTTAATGCTCTAGTGATATTCGCTGAGCACAGGTACTACGGTGTCTCCCTGCCATATGGGAACGATTCCTTCACTGTAAGTACACTGTTGTATATTGTTCCTTCACTGTAAGTACACTGTTGTATATTGTTCCTTCACTGTAAGTACACTGTTGTATATTGTTCCTTCACTGTAAGTACACTGTTGTATATTGTTCCTTCACTGTAAGAACACTGTTGTATATTGTTCCTTCACTGTAAGTACACTGTTGTATATTGTTCCTTCACTGTAAGTACACTGTTGTATATTGTTCCTTCACTGTAAGTACACTGTTGTATATTGTTCCTTCACTGTAAGTACACTGTTGTATATTGTTCCTTCACTGTAAGTACACTGTTGTATATTGTTCCTTCACTGTAAGTACACTGTTGTATATTGTTCCTTCACTATAAGTACCATAACTATTATTTAAAAAACTTGATTGTTGTTATATACATAAGTACGATAAGGCACCTAAATTACTGGGAACGGTTGAAGGTCCTTGATCTGTATTCCCTGGGACGCAGACGAGAGATACATGATTATATACACTTGGAAGGTGCTGGAGGGATTGGTGCCAAACCTGCACACGAAAATCACTCACTATGAAAGCAAAAGACTCGGCAGGAGCTGCAACATTCCCCCGATGAAAAGCGGGGGCGCCACGAGTACACTGAGAGAGAACACAATAAGTTTCAGTGGCCCAAGACTGTTCAACTGCCTCCCAGCATACATAAGGGGGATTACCAATAGACCTCTGGCTGTCTTCAAGAAGGCACTAGACAGGCACCTAAAGTCAGTACCTGTCCAACCGGGCTGTGGTTCGTATGTCAGCTTGCGTGCGACCAGCAGTAACAGCCTGGTTGATCAGACCCTGATCCACCATGAGGCCTGGTCTCAGACCGGGCCGCGTGCGCGTTGACCCAGAAAACCCTCTCCAGGTAAACCCCAGGTAACACTAGGATACTTGACCCTTCACCTCCAGACAGTGCACTTAACACTACTTAAATTCTACTTAATTGCCACTTCATAACTCGAGGTAATCATATTATAGATAAAATAATATAGAAATATATGAGGATGAAATAATTAGCCTAATTATGAAAGTATGAAGGAAAATGTAGTACTGCTGTGCAATACCAGTTATATTGTTAAAGAATCTCACGTTCAAAGATTACAACAATGTTTCTACCACATATGCCAGGAACCTTCAGAACTAGGGATGCCCAGCCAATGATGATTCTCTTCAAATTCTTGTTCACTCTAGGTTAGAATACTGCTGTACACTAACTGCCACTTTGAAAGTGGCACGGAAAATTGCAGACCTAGAGAATATACAGAGTACTTTCACTGTACATATAAGTACAATAAAGCACCTAAATTACTCTGAATGGTTGAAGTCCCTTGATTTGCACTCTTGGAATGCAGGCAAAAGATACATCATAATATACATTTCGAAAATCCTAGAGAGACTAGTCCCAAGTCTGCACACGAAAATTACTCCCTACGAAAGTAAAAGACTCGGCAGGCGGTGCAACATCCCCCCAGTGAAAAACAGGGCGCCTTGAGTTCGCTAAGAGACAACACAGTAAGTGCTAGGGGCCCAAGACTATTCAACTGCCTCCCAGCATACATAAGGGGAATTACCAATAGACCTCTGACTGTCTTCAAGACCTTTGGATGTCTTCAAGACCCCTGGTTGTCTTCAAGAGGTAGGTGGACAGACACCTAAAGTCAGTACCTGACCAGCCGGGCTGTGGTTCGTACGCTGGTTTGCGTGGTTGATCAGGCCGTGATCCACCACGAGGCCTGGTCATGGACCGGGCCGTGGGGGCGTTGACCTCCGGAATACCCTCCAGGTAAAGTAGGTTATTTGTGATGGGGTGGGGTGGGGGGGGAGGTCAAACCTGCTTCTCATTCTCCAGGAGTTGTATGACCCATATGAATTTAGCTCCACGCGAGTATAACAATAACCAACAACAGCAAACAGCAACAACAAGTATCAATGACAACAGCCACTAACACTAAACACAACAACTAACACCAACAATAATCTCTATAAGTGTCTGGTACATATACTTCAAGTATATGTCGTTGTTGTGGTAGAGAGATACGACCGCAGATAAGAGGTTCACCGGAGGGTGTATACTGCCCTCGCGAGCGAAAATACCTTGTGTACCTTTTGTCACTAGTAACTAAAGCACACTTTAAAGAGGAAAGACCTTACCTTTACGACGTTTCTCCCACAGTGGGCGAAACGTCGTACAAGAAATGTTTTCCCTGCTTAAATTCTCACTGACAACTTATAATGTTCCAATTTTATTCCACGGGAAATTTCATGGTTTTCTTCAATTATTTTTTTCTGTTTCCTGTTGTACCGAAGAGTGAGGGATTATGGGAATGCCTGGAGGATTGTTTCGGAGGTCAACGCCCTCTTTAACGTACTTGTGGCGCTTCTGCTTTTCATTGGGGGGATGTTGCATCTCCTGCCCAGTCTTTTGCTTTGATGGGGAGTGAATTTCGTATGCAGATTTGGGACTATGTAGAGAGAGAGAGAGTATACACAAGAAGCTTCTACTTGAACGTTTCGCTCAGACTGTATCCTCAGCTGAACGTAGCCCCTATGAACCTTTCTTCCGCATTTTGTATTTTCAATCAGTTCAAAAAAATACGACCCTGACAGCCCTGACATTTATCTTACATGATATTTCCACTTTTTTAGACTGCCTTACTCTCCCTCTTGTAACCAAGCCTAAGCCTGGCCACCACAACTGGCAGTTTGGGAGACACAGATGATGATCAAACTAAATGCAAATTATGCGATGGTCACTGTCTTGAACACTATGTGCTTAATTGTCCACTTATTGAGGAATACAGAAATAGTATAATAACCTATGTGACACGTCAAGATATCTTATTAATGAAAATAAGATACCAGATATACTAAGCAAATTTCCTAAATTTGCTTGTAACAGATAAGTGAACTGTATATATGTAGATATAAACCCATATGTACACCTATTAACCCTCTTAGGGCCTAGTTCCTAGGCCTTTTGTGTATCCATATGTTCTTGCGCTACCGTCCACAGGATGGATATGACCTGCACAATAAACTAGCAACTTCGGTGGCAAAATATAATCTTACTCTCCCTCTCGAAACGCTTCCTTAATAAATATCTTAATACTTCTATTATCTTGAAAATAGTTACTGTAATCGTAAAATCACAGCACATATACACTGAGAAATGTATTTATCTCAGTGTATGTTTCTCAGTATGTCTCTAAGTGTATATATGCTGACAGTCTATGTTAATCCATACTTTAGGTATTAAGTATTTTTCTCTGGTGGTGAAAATGTTAAGTGAAATCTTAATGACGTTTTGGGGATTACATGCAAAATAACCACAGGGAAAGCTGAACGAATCTGCCTGGACTTCCTACTCTTTTCTGCAACGCTGCAGATATCTTGACTGCAACACGAAAGGCCTAGAGCTATCTTTCAGCTCACCCTGTGGTTATTTTGCATCTTTTATCGCTCGTTCGCGATTATTGATACGTTACTATGTATGATAATTGTACCTATGTGTACCTGTACCTAAATTAAATTAACTTAACCTAACCTAACCTAACCTGCATAAATGAACTTAAGCTAACCTAACCCGCAGAAACTCAAGTACACAGGTTACCTAACATCGGAACAAGCCTTGGCAGACTACGTAGAGCTAATCACCTATCTGAAGAGTGCCATTGATGGGGCAAAGAACAGCACCGTTGTAGCATTTGGAGGTTCATACGGTGGGATGCTGGCAGCATGGTTCAGAATGAAGTACCCGCATGTGGTACAAGGGTGAGTGATACCTCTGAGAGCTCTAGTAGATATTCGTGATGGCTTATTCCTTTCAAGGATGTGCCTTGATGCTTGTCAAGGCTGTGCCTTGATGCTTGTCAAGGGCTCTTGATTCCAAATGGAAAAAAGTCACTTTGACTATTTTTGGCATATCTTAAGTAATTTACACTATGTATGATAATTGTACTCATGTGTACCTGTACCTAAATAAATAAACTTATTATAAAACGCGGAAATTACCTTTTCAAGGCAAATCACCGAATTTCATTACATTACATTCCCAAACGTTGTATATAGTAATAATAATAATAATAATTCACCTGGTTCTGTTGGATATATAATATTTACAGTACAAAAGCAGCACTAACATCTATAACAATGTGCAAACATCCACAGGGAGAGTTGAATGATAGTTATTTATAGTCATAAGCCTTTCCTGCTGCAATTAACACATCATTAGGAACTTGCAATGTTGCAGAAATGAGTAGGACGTCCAGACAGATGTCTTCAAGGGAACACCTTAAGGTATTCCCTTGAACACCGTAATTTGTCTGACTTTCTTGGGTTATCCTAGGTAATCTACACATGCTACTATGTATGACAATTTATGTAACTATTTGTGTATGTACCTGACTACATATACTGACTTATGTTATTACCTCCACAGAGCCATAGCTTCCTCAGCGCCTATACTACAGTTCACTGACATTACTCCCTGTGAAGATTTTGGCAAACTTGTGACAGCAGATTTTTCGAAAGAATCTCCGGAATGTGCCAATGTGATTCGCAACTCTTGGGCAGCCATTGACTCGGTTACCCGTAATGGTGAGACATATACATATATCATAGTTACCCGTAATGGTGAAACATATATCATAGTTACCCATAATAGTAAAAGATATATCATAGTTACCCGTAATGGCGAGACATACATCATAGTTACCCGTAATGGCGAGACATATATCATAGTTACCCGTAATGGTGAAACATATATCATAGTTACCCATAATAGTAAAAGATATATCATAGTTACCCGTAATGGCGAGACATACATCATAGTTACCCGTAATGGCGAGACATATATCATAGTTACCCGTAATGGTGAAACATATATCATAGTTACCCGTAATGGTGAGACATATATCAGTTACCCATAATGGTGAGATATATATTATAGTTACCCGTAATGGGTATAGCCCCAGACATAGCCCCATTCCACAAAGGGGGCAGTAAAGCAATAGCAAAGAACTCCAGACCGATAGCACTAACATCTCATATCATAAAAATCTTTGAAAGGGCTGAACTGGAATGACCTGACTAGGGGTCAGGTAGGTGGTGATGGTTGCCGATATGATGCTTTCCAGGGCATAGTTCTAGCTGCTCAGTCAAATTATGTTCCAAATAGGGAAATCAGATCAAACAAAAATGATCCTAAATGGATGAACAATAGATTAAAATACAGTGGACCCCCGCTTAACGAACACCTCCAAATGCGACCAATTATGTAAGTGTATTTATGTAAGTGCGTTTGTACATGTATGTTTGGGGGTCTGAAATGACTAATCTACTTCACAATATTTCTTATGGGAAAAAATTCGGTCAGTACTGGCACCTGAACATACTACTGGAATGAAAAAAGTTCGTTAACCGGGGGTCCACTGTATCTGATTGGTCAAAAGAGAGGCATATATAGGCAAATCAAAAGAGGAGAGGGGCAATTAAGAAATCGATATATTCAGTTAAAGAGAGAAATAAAAAAGGGAATTAGAAAAGCAAAAAGAGATTATGAGGTTAAAGTTGCAAGAGAATCGAAGACTAACCCAAAAGGATTCTTTCAGGTATACAGAAGTAAGATCAGGGACAAGATAGGCCCACTCAAAAGTTCCTCGGGTCAGCTCACTGACAGTGATAAGGAAATGTGTAGAATTTTTAACACATACTTCCTCTCAGTTTTTACACAGGAGGATACCAGTGATATTCCAGTAATGATAAATTATGTAGAACAGGACGATAATAAACTGTGCACTATTAGGGTCACAAGTGACATGGTCCTTAGGCAAATAGATAAATTAAAACCTAACAAATCCCCAGGCCCTGATGAACTGTATGCAAGGGTTCTAAAGGAATGTAAAGAGGAGCTTAGCACACCTTTGGCTAATCTTTTCAACATATCACTACAAACTGGCATGGTGCCAGATAAGTGGAAAATGGCAAATGTGATACCTATTTTCAAAACAGGTGACAGGTCCTTAGCTTCGAACTATAGACCAATAAGCCTAACCTCCATAGTGGGAAAATTTATGGAATCAATAATTGCCGAGGCAGTTCGTAGCCACCTTGAAAAGCATAAATTAATCAACGAATCTCAGCATGGTTTTACAAAGGGACGTTCCTGCCTTACGAATTTATTAACTTTTTTCACTAAGGTATTTGAGGAGGTAGATCATGGTAACGAATATGATATTGTGTATATGGACTTCAGTAAGGCTTTTGACAGGGTCCCACATCAGAGACTATTGAGGAAAATTAAAGCACATGGAATAGGAGGAGAAATTTTTTCCTGGATAGAGGCATGGTTGACAAATAGGCAGCAGAGAGTTTGCATAAATGGGGAGAAATCAGAGTGGGGAAGCGTCACGAGCGGTGTTCCACAGGGGTCAGTGTTGGGCCCCCTGCTGTTCACAATCTACATAAACGACATAGATGAGGGCATAAAGAGCGACATCGGCAAGTTTGCCGATGACACCAAAATAGGCCGTCGAATTCATTCTGACGAGGACATTCGAGCACTCCAGGAAGATTTGAATAGACTGATGCAGTGGTCGGAGAAGTGGCAGATGCAGTTTAATATAGACAAATGCAAAGTTCTAAATGTTGGACAGGACAATAACCATGCCACATATAAACTAAATAATGTAGATCTTAATATTACGGATTGCGAAAAAGATTTAGGAGTTCTGGTTAGCAGTAATCTGAAACCAAGACAACAGTGCATAAGTGTTCGCAATAAAGCTAATAGAATCCTTGGCTTCATATCAAGAAGCATAAATAATAGGAGTCCTCAGGTTGTTCTTCAACTCTATACATCCTTGGTTAGGCCTCATTTAGATTATGCTGCACAGTTTTGGTCACCGTATTACAGAATGGATATAAATTCTCTGGAAAATGTACAAAGGAGGATGACAAAGATGATCCCATGTATCAGAAACCTTCCCTATGAGGATAGACTAAGGGCCCTGAAACTGCACTCTCTAGAAAGACGTAGAATTAGGGGGGATATGATTGAGGTTTATAAGTGGAAGACAGGAATAAATAAAGGGGATGTAAATAGTGTGCTGATAATATCTAGCCTAGACAGGACTCGCAGCAATGGTTTTAAGTTGGAAAAATTCAGATTCAGGAGGGATATAGGAAAGTACTGGTTTGGTAATAGAGTTGTGGATGAGTGGAACAAACTCCCAAGTACCGTTATAGAGGCCAGAACGTTGTGTAGCTTTAAAAATAGGTTGGATAAATACATGAGTAGATGTGGGTGGGTGTGAGTTAGACCTGATAGCTTGTGCTAACGGGTCGGTTGCCGTGTTCCTCCCTTGAGTCAATGTGACCTGACCTGACTAGGTTGGGTGCATTGGCTTAAGCCGGTAGGGACTTGGACCTGCCTCGCATGGGCCAGTAGGCCTTCTGCAGTGTTCCTTCGTTCTTATGTTCTTATGTTCTTATGTTCTTATGTTCTTAAGAAGCAAGATCACCACCCATCTAGATACTCATCAGTTACACAACCCAGAGCAACATGGGTTTAGAGCAGGTCGCACCTGTCTGTCTCAGCTACTGGATCACTACGACAAGGTCCTAGATGCACTAGAAGACAAAAAGAATGCAGATGTAATATATACAGACTTTACAAAAGCCTTCGACAAGTGTGACCATGGCGTAATAGAGCACAAAATGCGTGCTAAAGGAATAACAGGAAAAGTTGGTAGATTGATCTATAATTTCCTCACTAACAGAACACAAAGAGTAGTAGTCAACAGAGTAAAGTCTGCAGCGGCTACGGTGAAAAGCTCTGTTCCACAAGGCACAGTACTCAATCCCATCTTGTTTCTCATCCTCATATCTGACATAGACAAGGATGTCAGCCACAGCACCGTGTCTTCCTTTGCAGATGACACCCGAATCTGCATGACAGTGTCTTCCAATGCAGACATTGCAAGGCTCCAGGCGGACATCAACCAAATCTTTCAGTGGGCTGCAGAAAACAATAAGAAGTTTAACGATGAGAAATTTCAATTGCTCCGATATGGTAAACATGAGAAAATTAAAACTTCATCAGAGTACAAAACAAATTCCGGCCACAAAATAGAGAGAAAAACCAACGTCAAAGACCTGGGAGTGATCATGTCGGAGGATCCCACCTTAAAGGACCATAACATTGTATCAATCGCAGCTGCTAGAAAAATGACAGGATGGATAATGAGAACCTTCAAAACCAGGGATGCCAAGCCCATGATGACACTCTTCAGGTCGCTTGTTCTATCTAGGCTGGAATATTGCTGCACACTAACAGCACCTTTCAAGGCAGGTGAAATTGCTGACCTAGAAAATGTACAGAGAACCTTCACGGCATGCATAACAGAAATAAAAACCTCAATTACTGGGAGCGCTTGAAGTTCCTGAACCTGTACTCCCTGAAACGCAGGCGGGAGAGATGCATGATTATATACACCTGGAAAATCCTAGAGGGACTAGTACCGAACTTGTACACGAAAATCACTCACAACGAAGGCAAAAGACTCGGCAGACGATGCAATATCCCCCCAATGAAAAGCAGGGGTGTCACTAGCACGTTAAGAGACAATATAATAAGTGTCAGGGGCCCGAGACTGTTCAACTGCCTAACAGCATACATAAGGGGGATTGCCAAAAGACCCCTGGCTGTCTTCAAGCAGGCACTGGACAAGCACCTGAAGTCGGTACCTGACCAGCCGGGCTGTGGCTCGTACGTTGGATTGCGTGCAGCCTGGTTGATCAGGCTCTGATCCACCAGAAGGCCTGGTCACAGACCGGGCCGCGGGGGCGTTGACCCCCGGAACTCTCTCCAGGTAAACTCCAGGTAATGGTGAGACATATAGTTACCCGTAATGGTGAGATATATCATATATACGTTAAGAGTGATGATATAAGACAATCATCTCGCATGAGAGGTGAAGAGTTGAGCTCACAACACTGGCTGGAACAACACAACACACCTGGGTTAATACTTAAAGTCATCTTCAGGAGTCGCAATACTATACAATAAGTGTCACATTAGATAATGTAGCAGCAAGTCGCTGCCTATACCGTTAGCGAAATCTAAATTAATACTTCCATGCAGATTTCTTTTAGTGAAAAAAAAAAATAACCACTTTAATGTAAACTTTTCGATCCTGGGACCTTGGTCACTCCCAGGTCCCAGGACCGACACGTTATAATAATAATCATCATTAGATCTAACAGACCATTGTCCCTGCCTGTCCCAGCTACTGGACCAGTATGACAAGGTCCTGGATGCTATAGAGCAGTGGTTCCCAAACTTTTTCAGCTTGTTACCCAATTTAACATGCCACATAAAGCATGTTACCCCTCTCACAAAATGTTGTTATTATTGATATATATGGCTAAATTAAAACACTTGAGATATTTTCTTTTATTTATTGCATTTGAACATTGTGCATCTCTAATGACTATTACCAAAGATGTCAAGAACATCAGTGGGATGGATGGAGTTGCATACTTGAAGCTAGTTTAGGAATTCTTGGCTTCATACCAGCTTATGTCTACCTCGGCTGATGCTCACAGATAAACTGACAGTGTGAAATAGAGGCAGCCTCAGGAAGTGAGTGACGCGTACTGGACAGGTCGATCTGGGCTACTGAGTGACTTTTGTCCTGAAGCATACTTGTCAAAATACTTTTGGGTTTCCACACACTTAGCTATATATTTCTTCTTTTCTAATACTGTATATTAGTTTTTGATGTTTATTGTTATTTGGTTTAACTTTATTACTTACTTATAATAGGTTTACTTTACAACTTTATATACTAAGACAAAGTTAACAATAATCCTCATACCGGGTACCGCATTGTTTTCTTGATTTTCAGAATTCATAACTTTTTTTCTGTCACCCCTCCATTACCCCCCAAAAATGGTTAAATTACCCCCAGGGGGTAATTTACCCCCAGTTTGGGAACCACTGCTATAGAGGATAAACAAAATGCAGATGTAGTATACACAGACTTCACAAAGTGCGACCATGGTGTAACAGCACACAAAATACGTGGCAAAGTAATAACAGGCAAACTTGGTAGATGGATCTATAACTTACCTGGAATATACCTGGAGAGGTTTTCGGGGGTCAACGCCCCCGTGGCTCGGTCTGAGGCCAGCCCTCCTAACAAATAGAACACACAATGTAATAGTAAACAGAGTAAAGTTTGAGGCAGCTACGGTGAGAAGCTCTGTTCCACAAGGCACAGTACTCGCTCCCATCCTGTTCCTCATCCTCATATCTGACATAGACAGAGATATAAGCAATAGCACCGTGTCTTCCTTTGCACTGACACTCGAACTGCTATGACAGTGACCTCCATCAAAGACACTGCAAGACTCCAAGTGGACATCAACTATATCTTTAAATGGGCAGCAGAAAACAATATGAAGTTCGATGAAGAGAAATTTCAACTACTTAGATATGGAAAACTTGAAGAAATTAAAACTTTATCAGAGTATAAAACAAATTCTAACCACACATTGGAGCTAAAAACTAATATGAAAGATCTGGGAGTAATAATGTCAGAGGATCTCACCTTCAAAGACCACAACAATGTATCTACCTCATCTGCTAGAAAAATGATAGGATGGATGATAAGAACCTTCAAAACTAGGGACGCAAAGCCCATGATAATTCTCTTCAAATCGCTTGTTCTCTCTAGGCTGAAATACTGCTGTACACTAACTGCCCCCTTCAAGGCAGGCGAAATGGCTGACCTGGAGAATATACAGAGAAATTTCATGGCACACATAAGTACGGTAAAGCATCTAGATTACTGGGAACTTGTATGTATCACAATATATGTTAAGTTAATGTACTATGTATCTTCTTGCAGCACTTGTATGTATCACAACATGTGTTAAGTTAGTGTAGTATGTATCTTCTTGCAGCACTTGTATCACAACATGTGTTAAGTTAGTGTAGTATGTATCTTCTTGCAGCACTTATATGTATCACACACCTACATATCCATGTGTTTGGTTACAGAGGCAGGTCTAGCCTGGCTAACACAAGCCTGGAGTCTATGTAAGCCGCTCAAGACTCCTCAAGACATCACTTCACTCAAAAATTATCTGGTAAATGTATGGACCAACTTAGCTATGGTCGACTACCCTTACCCAGCCAATTTTCTGGCTCCTCTTCCTGCTTACCCTATCAAGGTTAGTTAACCATTATTATTACAGGAGCGCCCCGCATATAACGCAGCTTAGCGTCTGGGCTACTGCTGTAAAGTGAAACATGTCTTTTTTTTGTTTTGTTTTTTAACTTTCAAATGCATATAAAAGTCTGGTAATGTTTACACTATCATATATTAAGTGAGCAATATAGCTAGGCCTAAAAAGTACATATACAGCACACGCATTACTTAAAATATTTTCATCCTTCGCTTACAGTGAATATATTTATTGCAGGAAGTCTGAATAAATGAATTATTATTATTATTATAATAAAAATAGAAGCGCTAAGCCACAAGGACTATACAGCGCTGTGAATAAGTGAAGAATGAGTATAACTGAAGACCGCTGCATCAGAGAAACGCTGTAAATAAAGGCTGCTATTATTATTATTATTATTATTATTATTATTATTATTATTATTATTATTATTATTATTATTATTATTATTATTATTATTAATGATCTTGGCTAGGTGGTGTGTTCTCATCTGACTGAAGCAAACAATGACCCTAAGCCTCTCTTGGAAGAAGTTTTTCAAGGTCTTACTGTCTATTTCAACTACACTGGAGATTCTAAGTGTCTGGATATTAACCAACAAGCTGATTCTCGCCTGGATGACTATGGATGGGATTTTCAGGTTAGTAAGTAAATACCTGTCGTACCTGTGTGTTAGTAAAGCTGAGGGTGGCATTATGGTCAGGATGAGTCGTTGGGGCAAGTTACCTTAATAATAATAATAATAATAATAATAATAATAATAATAATAATAATAATAATAATAATAATAATAATAATATCTTTATTTACTACAAGTACATTACAAGGTATACAGCCCAAGCTAACATTAATAACATACTATATAGAAAGCCGCTTGTTATGCTTAATATTTCGGGCAAATTAGGTCAGTTTTGTCCCAGGATGCGACCCACACCAGTCCACTAACATCCAGGTACCCATTTTACTGATGGGTGAACAGGGACAGCAGGTGTCTTGTAGAAACACGTCCCTAATGTTTCCCAGCCGTACCTGAGGAGATTCGAGCTCCAGACCTCAGTGTGTGAGCTGAGTGCGTTAGTGATCGAGCTACGGGACACCTTACATATGCTGCACCTGTTTACCTAGTAGTAAGTAGGTATACTTGGAAATTAGTGGATACTGTGGATGGCATCCTGGGCAAGAGAACCTAAGAACACCACTGAAAATAAACCATACTACATGCTTTTCTTGGGTTATCCTGGGTAACTAACTCTCTGGGTTAACATTCTTGGGTTACCCTGGGTAACTAACTCTCTGGGTTAACATTCTTGGGTTACCCTGGGTAACTAACTCTCTGGGTTAACATTCTTGGGTTACCCTGGGCAACTAACTCTCTGGGTTAACATTCTTGGGTTACCCTGGGTAACTAACTCTCTGGGTTAACATTCTTGGGTTACCCTGGGTAACTAACTCTCTGGGTTAACATTCTTGGGTTACCCTGGGCAACTAACTCTCTGGGTTAACATTCTTGGGTTACCCTGGGTAACTAACTCTCTGGGTTAACATTCTTGGGTTACCCTGGGTAACTAACTCTCTGGGTTAACATTCTTGGGTTGCCATGGGTAACTAACTCTCTGGGTTAACATTCTTGGGTTACCCTGGGTAACTAACTCTCTGGGTTAACATTCTTGGGTTACCATTCTTGGGTTACCCTGGGTAACTAACTCTCTGGGTTAACATTCTTGGGTTATCCTGGGTAACTAACTCTCTGGGTTAATATTCTTGGGTTACCCTGGTAACTAACTCTCTGGGTTAACATTCTTGGGTTACCCTGGGTAACTAACTCTCTGGGTTAACATTCTTGGGTTATCCTGGGTAACTAACTCTCTGATTTAACATTCTTGGATTATCCTGGGTAACTAACTCTCTGGGTTAACATTCTTGGGTTACCCTGGGTAACTAACTCTCTGGGTTAAAATTCTTGGGTTACCCTGGGTAACTAACTCTCTGGGTTAACCTTCTTGGGTTACCCTGGGTAACTAACTCTCTGGGTTAACATTCTTGGGCTACCCTGGGTAACTAACTCTCTGGGTTAACATTCTTGGGTTACCCTGGGTAACTAACTCTCTGGGTTAACATTCTTGGGTTACCATGGGTAACTAACTCTCTGGGTTAAGATTCTTGGGTTACCCTGGGAAACTAACTCTCTGAGTTAACATTCTTGGGTTATCCTGGGTAACTAACTCTCTGGGTTAACATTCTTGGGTTACCATACTTGGGTTACCCAGGGTAACTAACTCTCTGGGTTAACATTCTTGGGTTATCCTGGGTAACTAACTCTCTGGGTTAATATTCTTGGGTTACCCAGGGTAACTAACTCTCTGGGTTAACATTCTTGGGTTACCCTGGGTAACTAACTCTCTGGGTTAACATTCTTGGGTTACCCTTGGTAACTAACTCTCTGAGTTAACATTCTTGGGTTATCCTGGGTAACTAACTCTCTGAGTTAACATTCTTGGGTTACCATTCTTGAGTTACCCTGGGTAACTAACTCTCTGGGTTAACATTCTTGGGTTATCCTGGGTAACTAACTCTCTGGGTTAACATTCTTGGGTTACCCTGGGTAACTAACTCTCTGGCTTAACATTCTTGGGTTACCCTTGGTAACTAACTCTCTGGGTTAACATTCTTGGGTTACCCTGGGTAACTAACTCTCTGGGTTAACATTCTTGGGTTACCCTGGGTAACTAACTCTCTGGGTTAACATTCTTGGGTTACCCTGGGTTACAAACTCTCTGAGTTAACATTCTTGGGTTATCCTGGGTAACTAACTCTCTGGGTTAATATTCTTGGGTTACCAGATCGACTCTCAGTCCAGTACACAGGAGAATGGCTGGGTCTCCTACGTACCAGTACTACAGGTCGACTCCCAGTCCAGTACACAGGAGAATGGCTGGGTCTGCTACATACGAGTACCACAATGCGACTCTGAGTTCAGTACACAGAATGGCTGGGTCTGCTACGTACCAGTACTACAGATCGACTCCCAGTTCAGTACACAGAAGAATGGCTGGGTCTGCTACGTACCAGTACCACATGTCGACTCTCAGCCCAGTACACAGAAGAATGGCTGGGTCTGCTACATACCAGTACCACAGATCGACTCTCAGTCCAGTACATAGAAGAATGGCTTGGTCTGCTACGTACCAGTACCACAGATCGACTCTCAGTCCAGTAAACAGAAGAACGGCTGGGTCTTCTACGTACCAGTACCAAAGATCGACTCCCAGCCCAGTACACAGAAGAATGGCTGGGTCTGCTACGTACCAGTGCCACAGATCGACTCTCAGTCCAGTACACAGAAGAATGGCTGGGTCTGCTACGTACGAGTACCACAGATCGACTCTCAGTCCAGTGCACAGAAGAATGGCTGGGTCTGCTACGTACAAGTACTACAGATCGACTCCCAGTCCAGTACACAGAAGAATGGCTGGGTCTGCTACGCATCAGTGCCACAGATCGACTCCCAGTCCAGTACACAGAAGAATGGCTGGGCCTGCTACGTACGAGTACCACAGATCGACTCTCAGTCCAGCACACAGAAGAATGGCTGGGTCTGCTACGTACCAGTACCACAGATCGACTCCCAGTCCAGTACACAGGAGAATGGCTGGGTCTGCTACATACGAGTACCACAATGCGACTCTGAGTTCAGTACACAGAATGGCTGGGTCTGCTACGTACCAGTACTACAGATCGACTCCCAGTTCAGTACACAGAAGAATGGCTAGGTCTGCTACGTACCAGTACCACAGATCGACTCTCAGTCCAGTACACAGAAGAATGGCTGGGTCTGCTACGTACCAGTACCACATGTCGACTCTCAGCCCAGTACACAGAAGAATGGCTGGGTCTGCTACATACCAGTACCACAGATCGACTCTCAGTCCAGTACATAGAAGAATGGCTTGGTCTGCTACGTACCAGTACCACAGATCGACTCTCAGTCCAGTAAACAGAAGAACGGCTGGGTCTGCTACGTACCAGTACCAAAGATCGACTCCCAGTCCAGTACACAGAAGAATGGCTGGGTCTGCTACGTACCAGTACCACAGATCGACTCTCAGTCCAGTACACAGAAGAATGGCTGGGTCTGCTACGTACGAGTACCACAGATCGACTCTCAGTCCAGTGCACAGAAGAATGGCTGGGTCTGCTACGTACAAGTACTACAGATCGACTCCCAGTCCAGTACACAGAAGAATGGCTGGGTCTGCTACGCATCAGTGCCACAGATCGACTCCCAGTCCAGTACACAGAAGAATGACTGGGCCTGCTACGTACGAGTACCACAGATCGACTCTCAGTCCAGCACACAGAAGAATGGCTGGGTCTGCTACGTACCAGTACCACAGATCGACTCCCAGTCCAGTACACAGGTGAATGGCTGGTTCTGCTACGTACCAGTACCACACATCGACTCAGTCCAGTACACAGAAGAATGGCTGGGTCTGCTACGTACCAGTACCACAGATCGACTCTCAGTCCAGTACACAGGAGAATGTCTGGGTCTGCGACATACCAGTACCACAGATCGACTCTGTCCAGTACACAGGAGAATGGCTGGGTCTGCTACGTACCAGTACTTCAGATCGACTCTCAGTCCAGTACACAGGAGAATGGCTGGGTCTCCTACGTACCAGCCCCACAGATCGACTCTCAGTCCAGTACACAGGAGAATGGCTGGGCCTGCTACGTACCAGCACCACAGATCGACTCTCAGTCCAGAACAGAGGAGAATGGCTGGGTCTGCTACGTACCAGTACCACAGATCGACTCTCAGTCCAGTACACAGGAGAATTTCTGGGTCTGTTACGTACCAGCACCACAGATCGACTCTCAGTCCAGTACACAGGAGAATGGCTGAGTCTGCTATGTACCAGCGCGACAGATCGACTTTCAGTCCAGTACACAGGAGAATGGCTGGGTCTGCTACGTACCAGCACCACAGATCGACCCTCAGTCCAGTACACAGGAGAATGGCTGGGTCTGCTACGTACCAGCACCACAGATCGACTCTCAGTCCAGTACACAGAAGAATGGCTGGGTCTGCTACGTACCAGTACTACAGATCGACTCTCAGTCCAGTACACAGGAGAATGGCTGGGTTTGCTACGTACCAGCACCACAGATCGACTCACAGTCCAGTACACAGGAGAATGGCTGGGTCTGCTACGTACCAGCACCACAGATCGATTCTCAGTTCAGTACACAGGAGAATGGCTGGGTCTGCTACGTTCCAGCACCACAGATCGACTCTCAGTCCAGTACACAGGAGAATGGCTGCGTCTGCTACGTACCAGCACCACAGATCGACTCTCAGTCCAGTACACAGGAGAATGGCTGGGTCTGCTACGTACCAGTACTACAGATCGACTCTCAGTCCAGTACACATAAGAATGGCTGGGTCTACTACGTACCAGTACCACAGATCGACTCTCAGTCCAGTACACAGAAGAACTGCTGGGTCTGCTACGTACCAGCACCACAGATCTACTCTTAGTCCAGTACACAGGAGAATGGCTGGGTCTGCTACGTACCAGCACTACAGATCGACTCTCAGTCCAGTACACAGGAGAATGGCTGGGTCTGCTACGTACCAGCACCACAGATCGACTCTCAGTCCAGTACACAGGAGAATGGCTGGGTCTGCTACGTACCAGTACTACAGATCGATTCTCAGTCCAGTACACAGAAGAATGGCTGGGTCTGCTACGTACCAGCACCAAAGATCGACTCTCAGTCCAGTACACAGGAGAATGGCTGTGTCTGCTACGTACCAGCACCACAGATCGACTCTCAGTCCAATACACAGAATGGCTGGGTCTGCTACGTACGAGTACCACAGATCGACTCTCACTCTAGTACACAGGAGAATGGCTGAATCTACTACGTACAAGTACTACAGATCGACTCCCAGTCCACTACACAGGAGAATGGCTGGGTCTGCTACGTACGAGTACCACAGATCGACTCTTAGTTCAGTACACAGAATGGCTGGGTCTGCTACGTACCAGTACTACAGATCGACTCCCTGTCCAGTACACAGAAGAATGGCTTGGTCTGCTACGTACCAGTACCACAGATCGACTCCCAGTCCAGTACACAGAAGAATGGCTGGGTCTGTTACGTACCAGTACTACAGATCGACTCTCAGTCCAGTACACAGGAGAATGGCTGGGTCTCCTACGTACCAGTACCACAGATCGACTCTCAGTCCAGTACACAGGAGAATGGCTAGGTCTGCTACGTACCAGTACTACAGATCGACTCCCAGTCCAGTACACAGAAGAATGGCTGGGTCTGCTACGCATCAGTGCCACAGATCGACTCCCAGTCCAGTACACAGAAGAATGGCTGGGCCTGCTACGTACGAGTACCACAGATCGACTCTCAGTCCAGCACACAGAAGAATGGCTGGGTCTGCTACGTACCAGTACCACAGATCGACTCCCAGTCCAGTACACAGGAGAATGGCTGGGTCTGCTACATACGAGTACCACAATGCGACTCTGAGTTCAGTACACAGAATGGCTGGGTCTGCTACGTACCAGTACTACAGATCGACTCCCAGTTCAGTACACAGAAGAATGGCTAGGTCTGCTACGTACCAGTACCACAGATCGACTCTCAGTCCAGTACACAGAAGAATGGCTGGGTCTGCTACGTACCAGTACCACATGTCGACTCTCAGCCCAGTACACAGAAGAATGGCTGGGTCTGCTACATACCAGTACCACAGATCGACTCTCAGTCCAGTACATAGAAGAATGGCTTGGTCTGCTACGTACCAGTACCACAGATCGACTCTCAGTCCAGTAAACAGAAGAACGGCTGGGTCTGCTACGTACCAGTACCAAAGATCGACTCCCAGTCCAGTACACAGAAGAATGGCTGGGTCTGCTACGTACCAGTACCACAGATCGACTCTCAGTCCAGTACACAGAAGAATGGCTGGGTCTGCTACGTACGAGTACCACAGATCGACTCTCAGTCCAGTGCACAGAAGAATGGCTGGGTCTGCTACGTACAAGTACTACAGATCGACTCCCAGTCCAGTACACAGAAGAATGGCTGGGTCTGCTACGCATCAGTGCCACAGATCGACTCCCAGTCCAGTACACAGAAGAATGACTGGGCCTGCTACGTACGAGTACCACAGATCGACTCTCAGTCCAGCACACAGAAGAATGGCTGGGTCTGCTACGTACCAGTACCACAGATCGACTCCCAGTCCAGTACACAGGTGAATGGCTGGTTCTGCTACGTACCAGTACCACACATCGACTCAGTCCAGTACACAGAAGAATGGCTGGGTCTGCTACGTACCAGTACCACAGATCGACTCTCAGTCCAGTACACAGGAGAATGTCTGGGTCTGCGACATACCAGTACCACAGATCGACTCTGTCCAGTACACAGGAGAATGGCTGGGTCTGCTACGTACCAGTACTTCAGATCGACTCTCAGTCCAGTACACAGGAGAATGGCTGGGTCTCCTACGTACCAGCCCCACAGATCGACTCTCAGTCCAGTACACAGGAGAATGGCTGGGCCTGCTACGTACCAGCACCACAGATCGACTCTCAGTCCAGAACAGAGGAGAATGGCTGGGTCTGCTACGTACCAGTACCACAGATCGACTCTCAGTCCAGTACACAGGAGAATTTCTGGGTCTGTTACGTACCAGCACCACAGATCGACTCTCAGTCCAGTACACAGGAGAATGGCTGAGTCTGCTATGTACCAGCGCGACAGATCGACTTTCAGTCCAGTACACAGGAGAATGGCTGGGTCTGCTACGTACCAGCACCACAGATCGACCCTCAGTCCAGTACACAGGAGAATGGCTGGGTCTGCTACGTACCAGCACCACAGATCGACTCTCAGTCCAGTACACAGAAGAATGGCTGGGTCTGCTACGTACCAGTACTACAGATCGACTCTCAGTCCAGTACACAGGAGAATGGCTGGGTTTGCTACGTACCAGCACCACAGATCGACTCACAGTCCAGTACACAGGAGAATGGCTGGGTCTGCTACGTACCAGCACCACAGATCGATTCTCAGTTCAGTACACAGGAGAATGGCTGGGTCTGCTACGTTCCAGCACCACAGATCGACTCTCAGTCCAGTACACAGGAGAATGGCTGCGTCTGCTACGTACCAGCACCACAGATCGACTCTCAGTCCAGTACACAGGAGAATGGCTGGGTCTGCTACGTACCAGTACTACAGATCGACTCTCAGTCCAGTACACATAAGAATGGCTGGGTCTACTACGTACCAGTACCACAGATCGACTCTCAGTCCAGTACACAGAAGAACTGCTGGGTCTGCTACGTACCAGCACCACAGATCTACTCTTAGTCCAGTACACAGGAGAATGGCTGGGTCTGCTACGTACCAGCACTACAGATCGACTCTCATTCCAGTACACAGGAGAATGGCTGGGTCTGCTACGTACCAGCACCACAGATCGACTCTCAGTCCAGTACACAGGAGAATGGCTGGGTCTGCTACGTACCAGTACTACAGATCGATTCTCAGTCCAGTACACAGAAGAATGGCTGGGTCTGCTACGTACCAGCACCAAAGATCGACTCTCAGTCCAGTACACAGGAGAATGGCTGTGTCTGCTACGTACCAGCACCACAGATCGACTCTCAGTCCAATACACAGAATGGCTGGGTCTGCTACGTACGAGTACCACAGATCGACTCTCACTCTAGTACACAGGAGAATGGCTGAATCTACTACGTACAAGTACTACAGATCGACTCCCAGTCCACTACACAGGAGAATGGCTGGGTCTGCTACGTACGAGTACCACAGATCGACTCTTAGTTCAGTACACAGAATGGCTGGGTCTGCTACGTACCAGTACTACAGATCGACTCCCTGTCCAGTACACAGAAGAATGGCTTGGTCTGCTACGTACCAGTACCACAGATCGACTCCCAGTCCAGTACACAGAAGAATGGCTGGGTCTGTTACGTACCAGTACTACAGATCGACTCTCAGTCCAGTACACAGGAGAATGGCTGGGTCTCCTACGTACCAGTACCACAGATCGACTCTCAGTCCAGTACACAGGAGAATGGCTAGGTCTGCTACGTACCAGTACTACAGATCGACTCCCAGTCCAGTACACAGGAGAATGGCTGGGTCTGCTACGTACGAGTACCACAGATCGACTCTTAGTTCAGTACACAGAATGGCTGGGTCTGCTACGTACCAGTACTACAGATCGACTTCCTGTCCAGTACACAGAAGAATGGCTGGGTCTGCTACGTGCCAGTACCACGGATCAACTCTCAGTCCAGTACACAGGAGAATGGCTGGGTCTGCTACGTACCAGTACTACAGATCGACTCCCAGTCCAGTACACAGAAGAATGGCTGGGTCTGCTACGTACCAGTATCACAGATCAACTCTCAGTCGAGTACACAGGAGAATGGATGGGTCTGCTACGTGCCAGTACTACAGATCGACTCCCAGTCCAGTACACAGAAGAATGGCTGGGTCTGCTACGTACCAGTACTACAGATCGACTCTCAGTCCAGTACACAGGAGAATGGCTGGGTCTGCTACGTACCAGTACCACAGATCGACTCTCAGTCCAGTACACAGGAGAATGGCTGGGTCTGCTACGTACCAGTACCACAGATCGACTCTCAGTCCAGTACACAGGAGAATGGCTGGGTCTGCTACGTACCAGTACTACAGATTGACTCCCAGTCCAAGATCGACTCCCAGTCCAGCACACAGGAGAATGGCTGGGTCTGCTACGTACCAGTACTACAGATCGACTCTCAGTCCAGTACACAGGAGAATGGCTGGGTCTGCTACGTACCAGTACTACAGATCGACTCCCAGTCCAAGATCGACTCCCAGTCCAGTACACAGGAGAATGGCTGGGTCTCCTACGTACCAGTACTACAGATCGACTACCGTTCCAAGATCGACTCCCAGTCCAGTACACAGGAGAATGGCTGGGTCTGCTACGTACCAGTACCACAGATCGACTATCAGGTCAGTACACAGGAGAATGGCTGGGTCTGCTACGTACCAGTACTACAGATCGACTCCCAGTCCAAGATCGACTCCCAGTCCAGTACACAGGAGAATGGCTGGGTCTGCTACGTACCAGTACTACAGATCGACTCTCAGTCCAGTACACAGGAGAATGGCTGGGTCTGCTACGTACCAGTACTACAGATTGACTCCCAGTCCAAGATCGACTCCCAGTCCAGCACACAGGAGAATGGCTGGGTCTGCTACGTGCCAGTACAGATCGACTCTCAGTCCAGTACACAGGAGAATGGCTGGGTCTGCTACGTACCAGTACTACAGATCGACTCTCAGTCCAGTACACAGGAGAATGGCTGGGTCTGCTACGTACCAGTACTACAGATCGACTCTCAGTCCAGTACACAGGAGAATGGCTGGGTCTCCTACGTACCAGTACTACAGATCGACTACCGTTCTAAGATCGACTCCCAGTCCAGTACACAGGAGAATGGCTGGGTCTGCTACGTACCAGTACTACAGATCGACTCTCAGTCCAGTACACAGGAGAATGGCTGGGTCTCCTACGTACCAGTACTACAGATCGACTACCGTTCTAAGATCGACTCCCAGTCCAGTACACAGGAGAATGGCTGGGTCTGCTACGTACCAGTACTACAGATCGACTACCGTTCTAAGATCGACTCCCAGTCCAGTACACAGGAGAATGGCTGGGTCTGCTACGTACCAGTACCACAGATCGACTCTCAGTCCAGTACACAGGAGAATGGCTGGGTCTGCTACGTACCAGTACCACAGATCGACTCCCAGTCCAGTACACAGGAGAATGGCTGGGTCTGCTACGTACCAGTACTACAGATCGACTCTCAGTTCAGTACACAGGAGAATGGCTGGGTCTGCTACGTACCAGTACAGATCGACTCTCAGTCCAGTACACAGGAGAATGGCTGGGTCTGCTACGTACCAGTACTACAGATTGATTCTCAGTCCAGTACACAGAAGAATGGCTGGGTCTGCTACGTACCAGTACTACAGATCGTTTCTCAGTCCAGTACACAGGAGAATGGCTGGGTCTGCTACGTACCAGTACTACAGATCGATTCTCAGTCCAGTACACAGGAGAATGGCTGGGTCTGCTACGTACCAGTACTACAGATCGATTCTCAGTCCAGTACACAGGAGAATGGCTGGGTCTGCTACGTACCAGTACTACAGATCGATTCTCAGTCCAGTACACAGGAGAATGGCTGGGTCTGCTACGTACCAGTACTACAGCTCGATTCTCAGTCCAGTACACAGGAGAATGGCTGGGTCTGCTACGTACCAGTACTACAGATCGATTCTCAGTCCAGTACACAGGAGAATGGCTGGGTCTGCTACGTACCAGTACTACAGATCGATTCTCAGTCCAGTACACAGGAGAATGGCTGGGTCTGCTACGTACCAGTACTACAGATAGACTCTCAGTCCAGCACACAGGAGAATGGCTGGGTCTGCTACGTACCAGTACTACAGATAGACTCCCAGTCCAGTACACAGGAGAATGGCTGGGTCTGCTACGTACCAGTACTACAGATAGACTCTCAGTCCAGCACACAGGAGAATGGCTGGGTCTGCTACGTGCCAGTACTACAGATAGACTCCCAGTCCAGTACACAGGAGAATGGCTGGGTCTGCTACGTACCAGTACTACAGATAGACTCTCAGTCCAGCACACAGGAGAATGGCTGGGTCTGCTACGTACCAGTACCACAGATCGACTCTCAGTCCAGTACACAGGAGAATGGCTGGGTCTGCTACGTACCAGTACTACAGATAGACTCTCAGTCCAGTACACAGGAGAATGGCTGGGTCTGCTACGTACCAGTACTACAGATAGACTCTCAGTCCAGTACACAGGAGAATGGCTGGGTCTGCTACGTACCAGTACTACAGATAGACTCTCAGTCCAGTACACAGGAGAATGGCTGGGTCTACTACGTACCAGTACTACAGATAGACTCTCAGTCCAGTACACAGGAGAATGGCTGGGTCTGCTACGTACCAGTACTACAGATAGACTCTCAGTCCAGTACACAGGAGAATGGCTGGGTCTGCTACGTACCAGTACTACAGATCGACTCTCAGTCCAGTACACAGGAGAATGGCTGGGTCTGCTACGTACCAGTACTACAGATCGACTCTCAGTCCAGTACACAGGAGAATGGCTGGGTCTGCTACGTACCAGTACTACAGATCGACTCTCAGTCCAGTACACAGGAGAATGGCTGGGTCTGCTACGTACCAGTACTATAGATAGACTCTCAGTCCAGTACACAGGAGAATGGCTGGGTCTGCTACGTACCAGTACTACAGATCGACTCTCAGTCCAGTACACAGGAGAATGGCTGGGTCTGCTACGTACCAGTACTACAGATAGACTCTCAGTCCAGTACACAGGAGAATGGCTGGGTCTGCTACGTACCAGTACTACAGATCGACTCTCAGTCCAGTACACAGGAGAATGGCTGGGTCTGCTACGTACCAGTACTACAGATCGACTCTCAGTCCAGTACACAGGAGAATGGCTGGGTCTGCTACGTACCAGTACTACAGATCGACTCTCAGTCCAGTACACAGGAGAATGGCTGGGTCTGCTACGTACCAGTACTACAGATCGACTCTCAGTCCAGTACACAGGAGAATGGCTGGGTCTACTACGTACCAGTACTACAGATAGACTCTCAGTCCAGTACACAGGAGAATGGCTGGGTCTGCTACGTACCAGTACTACAGATCGACTCTCAGTCCAGTACACAGGAGAATGGCTGGGTCTACTACGTACCAGTACTACAGATAGACTCTCAGTCCAGTACACAGGAGAATGGCTGGGTCTGCTACGTACCAGTACTACAGATAGACTCTCAGTCCAGTACACAGGAGAATGGCTGGGTCTGCTACGTACCAGTACTACAGATCGACTCTCAGTCCAGTACACAGGAGAATGGCTGGGTCTGCTACGTACCAGTACTACAGATCGACTCTCAGTCCAGTACACAGGAGAATGGCTGGGTCTGCTACGTACCAGTACTACAGATCGACTCTCAGTCCAGTACACAGGAGAATGGCTGGGTCTGCTACGTACCAGTACTACAGATCGACTCTCAGTCCAGTACACAGGAGAATGGCTGGGTCTGCTACGTACCAGTACTACAGATCGACTCTCAGTCCAGTACACAGGAGAATGGCTGGGTCTGCTACGTACCAGTACTACAGATCGACTCTCAGTCCAGTACACAGGAGAATGGCTGGGTCTGCTACGTACCAGTACTACAGATCGACTCTCAGTCCAGTACACAGGAGAATGGCTGGGTCTGCTACGTACCAGTACTACAGATCGACTCTCAGTCCAGTACACAGGAGAATGGCTGGGTCTGCTACGTACCAGTACTACAGATAGACTCTCAGTCCAGTACACAGGAGAATGGCTGGGTCTGCTACGTACCAGTACTACAGATCGACTCTCAGTCCAGTACACAGGAGAATGGCTGGGTCTGCTACGTACCAGTACTACAGATCGACTCTCAGTCCAGTACACAGGAGAATGGCTGGGTCTGCTACGTACCAGTACTACAGATAGACTCTCAGTCCAGTACACAGGAGAATGGCTGGGTCTGCTACGTACCAGTACTACAGATAGACTCCCAGTCCAAGTTTCTGTTTATTCATTATATTTAACGCTCAAAAAATATATATATAAACGATATAACTTTCATTGAAACAATACACTATTTCCTCTATACAAACAATGGAGATATTATTCTTTTTCTGTAGACCTTCACGGATATAATATCTCTTCCATGTGCCTGCACGGATATCATTTAATTTCCATGGATCTGCACGGATATCGTTTCATTTCCATAGATCTGCACGGATATCATTTCATTTCTATGTGCCTGCGCGGATATCATTTCATTTCCATAGATCTGCACGGATATCATTTCATTTCCATAGATCTGCACGCATATCATTTCCTTTCCTTAGGCCTGCACGGAGATGGTGATGCCTTTCTGCTATAACGGTGTGGAGGATTTCTTCGAGCCAGCACCCTGGGACTTCAAGAGCTTTGCACAAACCTGCTACCAGACATGGGGCGTCTACCCGCGACCCTTCATGGCTGTCCACATGTATGGTGGAAAAGATATATCAGCCGCCAGCAACATAGTCTTCACGTAAGGCTGTACATTAATGTTTATTCTTGAAGGTTCAATATCAAAATCAAAATTTTTATTTCTCTGTAGAGTATAGAATGTGTAGTTATATGTAATACAGTATTGTCAAGCACAAAGAAAGCACGCATGAGCGTTTCGGGCAGGTTCTTTGGTTTCCCACAGCTCGATCGCTAGCACATTCAGCTCACACTGAGGTCCGGAGTTCGAATCCCCGGTACGACTGGAAAACATTAGAACGTATTTCCATAAGATACCTGCTGTTCCTGTCCCTGTTCTCCCATCAGTTCAAAATGGGTACCTGGGTGTTAGTCGACTGGTGTGGGTCGCATCCTGTGACAAAACTGATCTAATTTGTGGGAAATGTTCAGCATAACAAGCGGCTTTCTATATCGTAGTATGTCATTGATGTTAGTTATGGTATGTATACCTTGTACATGTACTGGTAGTAAATAAAGATATTATTATTATATTACAGAAATGGGCTGCTGGACCCCTGGTCTACTGGTGGGGTCTTGTGGAACGTGAGCGAGACCGTGGTCTCTCTCATCATACCTGAAGGCGCTCATCATCTGGACCTCCGGGGATCTAACCCAGACGACCCGCCCTCAGTCATACAGGCCAGGATGATTGAGAAGACTCACATTCAAAACTGGATTGATGAATACAGCGCTAGGTATGATGAATAAAAGTCCAGGATGATGAATACAACTCCAGGATGATGAATACAACTCCAGGATGATGAATACAACTCCAGGATGACGAATACAACTCCAGGATGATGAATACAACTCCAGTCATGATAAATACAACTAGAGCTATGAAGAATACAACTCCATCCATGATGAATACAACTCCATCCATGATGAATACAACTCCATCCATGATGAATACAGCTCCATCCATGATGAATACAACTCCATCCATGATGAATACAACTCCATCCATGATGAATACAGCTCCATCCATGATGAATACAACTCCATCCATGATGAATACAACTCCATCCATGATGAATACAACTCCATCCATGATGAATACAACTCCATCCATGATGAATACAGCTCCATCCATGATGAATACAACTCCATCCATGATGAATACAGCTCCATCCATGATGAATACAACTTCAGCCATTATAAATACAACTCCAGTCATGATAAATACAACTCCAGCAATGATGAATACAACTCCAGCAATGATGAATACAACTCCAGTCATGACGAATACAACTCCAGTTATGACGAATACAACTCCAGTCATGATAAATACAACTCCAGCAATGATGAATACAACTCCAGCAATGATGAATACAACTCCATCCATGATGAATACAGCTCCATCCATGATGAATACAACTCCAGTCATGATAAATACAACTCCAGCAATGATGAATACAACTCCAGCAATGATGAATACAACTCCAGCAATGATGAATACAACTCCAGTCATGACGAATACAACTCCAGTTATGATGAATGCAACTCGTCATGATGAATAGACTTACAGTGAAGATTGCAAACATACGCATTGTAAACATACCAATTAGAACCACTGTAAACATTACCATTGTAAACATACCAATTAGAACCACTGTAAACATTACCATTGTAAACATACCAATTAGAACCACTGTAAACATTACCATTGTAAACATACCAATTAGAACCACTGTAAACATTACCATTGTAAACATACCAATTAGAACCACTGTAAACATTACCATTGTAAACATACCAATTAGAACCACTGTAAACATTACCATTGTAAACATACCCAGTGGAACCAATGTAAACATGCCCATTAGAGCCAGTGTACACATTACCATTGCAAGCATACCCATTGGAACCATTGTAAGCATGCTCGTTAGAACCATTGTAAAGATACCCATTGGAACCATTGTAAACATGTCCAGTGGAACCACTGTAAACATGCCCAGTAGAACCATTGTAAATATACCCATTGGAACCATTGTAAACATGCCCATTAGAGCCAGTGTACACATTACCATTGCAAGCATACCCATTGGAACCATTGTAAGCATGCTCGTTAGAACCATTGTAAAGATACCCATTGGAACCATTGTAAACATGTCCAGTGGAACCACTGTAAACATGCCCAGTGGAACCATTGTAAACATCATTGGAACAATTGTAAACATACCATTGAAACTATTGTAAACATACCAATTAAAACCACTAATCATACGCATTGCAACCATTATAAACATACCCATTGGAACTCTTGTAAACATACCCATTAGAACCACTGTAAACATACCAATCGGAACTATTGTAAACATACCAATTAGAACCCTTATAAACAAGTCCACTGTAACCATTGTGAACATTTATAACTCAGTCGTTAAAATCCCACAAAACGAGCAGATTAAATATGATCCTGATGTTAAATATTATAAATTAACGATTGTTGTAAATTGTTGGAAAGTGTAAATTAAATGTTTTAAATTAACCAAACTTGATTACCTCCTATTACCCAGGTGATGCCTTACCCATGCAGGTTTACAGCTTTAAGAATAATACTTAAAATAATGATAATAATAAAAAAACAATAATAATATAATAATAATAATAAATACAATAATAAATACTAATACTTATAATAATAAATAATAAGGCTTAATAATAATAATAATAATAATAATAATAATAATAATAATAATAATAATAATAATAATAATAATAATAATAATAATAACAATGCAATATAATAATAATAATAATACACAGTATTAAATAACACTTATATATACATTTAACTGCGTGCCTTGAAAAGTGTAAGAAGTGTAATCTTACTTGATATTGACGGTTGGAACAAGTGTACAACTCTTCATGACGAATATGGACAAGTATCTTTACCAAGTGCCTGATCAACCAGCCTGTGATGGATATATGGGGCAGCGAGCCTCCAGCAGCAACAGCCTGGTTGACCAGGAAAGCACCAGACGAGCCTGGCCCATGGCCGGGCTCAGAGGAGAGAAACTCTCGAAACTCTTCAAAGGTATATCTTCAAAGGTACAGGTGACTATACAGAATTTCCAGCAGTGTATAATAGCTATGTAAGTGGAGCAGTAGGTAACCTTAACACCTGGA